>NC_030442.2:15130000-15187500 GCF_001660625.3 Ictalurus punctatus
CCTGAGTACCTGTGTACCTGTGCAAGAACCCTGAGTAACTTCATACCATGACACGAGAACATTCTACAGTACGATAATTACCATATATATATATATATATATATATATATATATATATATATATATATATATAAAAGTGTAGCTTTTGTGGCTTACATCCTAAATCTTATCATGGCCTCTTCAAATATATTCACGCAGCAGCAGTGGCTGATTTCGCAAGGCATATTGATTTAGCATGGAAACATTGGCTCATCTTTCAGGAAACACGGCTATGCTGGGAAAATAAATAAATAAATAAATAAATAAATAAATAAATAAATAAATAAAAGGCTGCACGATATTGAAGAGAATTACGCTCAAGTTCCATTTCCTGTTGCCAGAGCTTCAGGCCGTCCTTCCTGATCTAAAACCCAGGCACACGCTACTCCTCAGGAGTTTATAAGCTTCCCCGCTGGATTCCGGGAAGAATCTAGTCGCTTTGTCTTAAACAAAAAAAAGAAAGAATAAAAAAAATTTGGCATCGCCGAATCCAACATGCGTGACCGATTGAAAGTGGCTTTTGAAACTCCCCTCCCCCATCTCTCTTCTTATTCAGAACGTCATCTCGTTTCTTGATTTATCTTTCTTCTTCGCTCGGACCAAACCAAAAGGAATACTCGAGCGGGGATGGAATAATCCTCTTTCTGGCAACACGGTGGCCTTTTGAGGAGCGCAGTGACGGCTCAACGTGGACCGAACCCACTTACGTCGAGGGTGTAATTATCGGTGACGTGTTAATGGAGCTCACACGTTTGATTCTGTATGAAAGCTGGTGGAAATGGGCTTTCGACGATGCTGGTCGTATGAACCGTTTTAAAGGCGTGGTTACGGGCTGGAGCTTCTCTCGACAAATCGATCGGTATGATGTTCAACTAAACCGGCCTTCCTGGTTACAATTCCTCTTGTAACTTTGTGTCCAATAAGAGTTAACCGAGCAGGGAGGATAGGGTCGTGACCTCTTTACTGCGACACCTGGAGGAGGAGGGGGAGGAGGAGGAGGAGGAGAGGAGGAATGGATTTCTGGATTGAAATGTTACCGAATGTAACAAACCACTAGCGTAAAGTCCAGTAGTCTGACATGGAGGCACAGGGAGATAATGTGAGAAGGAGGGGGAGAAAGAGGAGAAAAAAAAAAAAGAAAAAGAGGAGAGCGAGAAAGAGAGAATTCGTGATGTCCAGCTGCCACCTAGTGACAGTTCAGTAGTGGACAGTGGGCCATTATTAGGCCAATGTGTCTTCTATAACGACGGAAAGAAACGATGGACGTCACGTGTAGCTTCGGACATGGGAAACAGGTTAACGTACGGATGTGAAAGCAGGTATCGTTGAAAGTTTCCTCGTACGTGTCGTCTGAATGGTTTTCATGCTCGGACCTTTTGAACACTTTAAGCTTTAACGTCTTCGTGAAAGGAATATGGATCACAGTCCAAACGTGATAACGCAGCATCCTTTGTCTTTTAATAGGCGTTTATCGTCTTGAAGACCCTAAGATGGTTTTTGTAAGAATTGCTGGGTGTAAATCGGGGTTAGTGGTCGTAGCTTTACTTACTGAAGACTCACCATATTAGGATATCCGGATCATTTCAGCATAATCTCACCTATTGTATTCCAGAAGTTTCTCAAAAGCATCAAGCAGTTAAGCTGATCAGCTGGTCGAGAGAGTATTCCAAGTCACGCTTGCTCTACCATCCGATGATCATTTTAGTCCAGAAATTCAGCTGGTTGTTGGCTGTCGTTTTGCCCGCCTGCGTCCATGGTGTCACGATTTCCCCTCGCGTTAAGCGCTGGAGAGCGCTCCGAAGCTCGAAGCTTCCGGGTTTTCAGTGACACTGACCATGTTTAGTTCGGACACTCGTGTTTTGTTACGGTTCAGGTCCTGTCTCCGCCCCCGCATTGTGATCCCTTATGTGTCATCATTGTTCTCAGCTGTCTTGTGCTTCACCCCTGATTACGTTTGTCATTTAAACCTCTCGTGTATCTACCCAGGTACGTCGCGAAGTATTGAGTGTATTCACCGTGCCAAGCCTTTCTTCATCGTGTTCCGTTTCACGGTCCTGATCTCGTGTCTAGTTTCTCATTTTGTGTTTATGCCTGCTTGCCAATTCTCTGACCTTTTGCCTGTTTTGGACCACGCGTTCGATTCGTGATCGGGATTTCTCCGCCCGCGTCTCTTTAATAAAACCTGCATTCGCATCGATCCTAGCCTCCGTTACGTGACGCCCGGTTTCGCATACATTTCCTCCGACCTCGCAAAAAGCATGTTGATAGGTGAGCTGGCCAGTCTGATCTATCCCGAGGTGTGAAATCAGGGATGGGCGATATTGACTTAAAACTATATCATGATATTTCATGGTATTTTTTTTTGCCAGTAACTATATAAAATGACGGTATAAAGACAGTTACATTCAACACGATCGTCACATCGGCGTGCAATCTTGACGTGTCGTCGTCCTTTTGCAGAGTGTCGTGTGCGTTATTATAAACCATGAGTTTATATATGAGGAGTGCTGTTATGATAAAATAATACCCATCGGGGGCCTGACTTGAAGTCGAGTTACTCTTACTACCCTGAAGTAAGACTGGGCGATATATATCGATATAATATCGTTATCGTGATAAATGATGACGCGATACACTTTTCGGAGATATCGTTGGTATGGTGGGGTTTTTTTTTATTTATTTTTTTTTTTTAAACACTTTTAATAATTACAAATGGAATGGTACCGAATGGATGCTGATCTGACATAATTATAAATTTTTTTTAAACTTAACGTTCTTTGTAGACGTTAAAGAAAAGTAACGAAGTTTAACGACTGTTTATTTTAACACTGTTTTGCCGACAGCTAAATTATATACCGTGATACACATCGTGCATCGCAAAAATATCCTCGAGTATCGTGATATTCACTGGATGATATCGCCCAGCCCTTTTCCGAAGTTCCGCTAACAGCACGCCCCGGAGCGCTTTATTCCTCTTGTACTCCTGCGATTCACCTATGATTACATTTTCATCCATGAAAGTTTGAAATTTCACGTTTACCGCTTTACTGCAGTATTTCTTTTCTATACACTTTGCAAGACAGGTCATGGCATCCGTCAACGCTCACCGATCGAGAACGAAAACGGCGCGGCCGTGGAACGCGTGCGTATCGGCGTCCTCTCTTTAACGGCATCTTGGGTTCGATGATAATGACGGAGACGAGGCGACGCGCGGCGTCGTTCTCCCCTCGCCGACACCCACGCGCTCGTTTGTGTACGCTCGGGCATAAATCGTGGGCGGTGCGTACTGTGGGGCTGAGAGAGACACCGGACGGGAGTTGAAGGCGAGGGTGAAATAATGCAGGTGTCGGAGAGGGTCAGCCCCCCCATTACGCTCTCTTCAAAAACTATTCATCTTGCGTGTAGTCAACGGCCTAGAAATAATTACTCAATCTGACCCGTGTAATGCCGCATGACCGGCGGTCAAACCCGGTCAATTTGCAGCGCGGCTTGAGCGGAGAGGGTGCGGGCGAGAGTTATAGCCACACTGAGTGTCATCATCCACACGTCCACCAACACATTAGAATTTCTCTCCAGGATGAAATGAAGTGCCCTGCTATAGAGGCGGCGAACAGAGCACTCAGGGGTGTGCTGATTTAATAACATGACCAGTATCGGCGTGGTGCTGGCGCCGGTACCGTCCGGGAGTTGATTATTTTCATAGAACGGCATATCCCGAGGTGTTCGATTTCTCTCATACGATAGCAATTTACATACACAAATAGATTTCTTGTTGAATTCAGTAAAGGACACGTCGTACTTTTTATCCATTTGTTGTTACGCTTAATGTCGTGGAACATCCATGAAACGAGATGGTTCTTATTCACCCATTCACACACACACACACACACCAATGGTAGCAGAGCTGCCATGCGAGGCGCTAGCTTGACATCAGGAGCAACCTGGGGTTCAGGACACTTCATGTGGTATGTGGAGTCACGTGGGCCAGGAATCGAACCGCCAACCCTACGATTAGCGGACAACCCGCTCTACCAGCTGATCCACAGCCGCCACACGATTGGGCACTGGGAACAATGGTGATCAGTCATTGGTCATTGGGAACAACAGCCACCTCACTTTTATTTATTTATTTATTTATTATTCTTCCTGAGCAATCAGGAAAGCACAAAGTCCTGAGAACTGTCCTACATCGGAAAACGTAAACAGTCCGTACAGGATCCGCCGGCGGTTTTTTTTTGGTTTCGTGATCGTTGCGGCCAAACAACGCTTGCTTTCGCCGCGCCTTTTTTTTTTTTTTCAAAATTTGCGATGCAGCTTGAGCTTTTTGTGCTTTTTTTTTTTTTTTTTTTGGCGGAAAACGACACGATTTGGAAAACTACAATCGCACCGAATTGTCTCACGCCGTCTTTCGGCAAATCAGACCTTTCGGCTGTCCGGCGCGCGTGAAGCGAAGACAGCTTTGGCTGAACGCGCGTCGTGATGACGTCACGCGATGCGTCGCCGCCCAAACCGGCAGAAAATCTGCGGCGACGATGAAAAAAAAAACCAGCAGGCTCCTCCGAACGTCGCAGCGTCTGCTCGATTTCGCCTCGATTCCTGCGATCGCAAAATCCTACAGGGACTGCTTAGAGTTGCAGCTTTACCTCTGACTGTTACGCCGCTGGAGACACTTTCCACTAACGCCTTCCTCACCGAAAAGTTCGCTTTTCTTCATGTAGATTAAAACCAGTGCGTTAACGTTAACACGTGAACCGCTTCGGAGCAAACCCTCAGATCTCCCGTTACAGAAAATCCTTCCGGCCAATCGGATTCGAGTGCAGGTTTAAAGACCTCAGCGGCTGGTTTTTCCATCTCCCGATAACGATCTTCAGCGAGGATGAGGCTGTAACTGCCTAAAAGGCCATGAACTTGCGTGTGCAATTTTCTCCACCACCACAAGAAATGGCGACGTTTTCTCGCCAAAACGCGACGACGTACGGAGACGACCCGACGTCTTCTTGAACTTTCTATATACTGAAATACATCTGAACGACGCCGGGTTCGCCGATTTAAAAGTACAAGATCCCAACGCTTTCTCCGTCTACCGTCGAAAAAGCCTCCGGGCTAGCGTGTCAGTCAGCGGCCGCGTGCGATCCGCGAACTCACACGAGCTCAATTATCGTCTGTTTACCTTTCATTCACTGAATACATTAGCCGATTGAACCTCGGGAATAAATCAGTGGCATGACAACGGAGAAGCGCCTCTCCTCCTGCCACGGCAGACCTGATTACCACGAGCGACGTAAAGGGGAGACGATACATAAATTAATTACAGGATGAGGAGGAGAGGGTGAAAAAAAAAAAAAAGAAAGAAGCAGTGAATTAAAGCAGGTACATCTGTCAGAGACCGAGCTCAGTGTGGTAATACCAGTGTAGGAACATTTAAACCCTTGAAGTTAATGATCCGCTGTGTAATTGGCAGTAGAGGCGAGGAGGATGACGCGGGATCCTTCCTGTTTGAGTCGATAAGACAGCACACGCGCACACACACACACACACACTCACTCACTGTCTCACACACACACACAGGCAGAGTTTAAAGCTCCGCCGTATTAATCCGTATTGTTGTGACAAAGCAACAGAAGCGCTTGCAGCACGTCCAAACAGCGACAGAGTGAACACAGAGTGGCGCTTAGTGAAGAGTGTGTGACGTGTGTGAAGTGTGTGCGCGACATCGGAGGGGTAGATTAGCGAGCGTCGGGTGTTTTTCGGGGGTTTTTTTCAGTCAGGGGGCTGACATTGTGCTGTCAGTGTGTTCTTACAGATCCTGGAGAGAAAAGTTCTTATGCAAAACGCATCACACACACACACACACACACACACACACACATCAATGAATCAAGTTTCTTTCCAACCGCCTTAAATTTTTTGAAATACTTCAAAATACTTCGAACACTATTAAGCGTCACTTTAGACTAAATGAACACGGGCACTACAGAGTGTTCGCATAACGTGATGTCACCCTTTCATCATTAACGTCATCGGTCCAGTTTTAAGATATATATATATATATATATTTTTTTTTTTTATTTTTACAGATATTTAAATGCAACAATGTTTTAAGATATACACATCGACACACGGACAATAACTCCGCTACGTAAGTCCTAGAAACAAATTTCAACCACAAGCTTTTAGCGAAACGTCTTTCGGTCATACGTTCGATCCGGGGTGCCAAAACTATCGACTGCTAGTGTTTCCGAGTGCGGTTTCTTGGCGTGCCGTTTGTTCTCGTTACCGACGCCAGGTTCATCTCTAAAAGAGACATGCAGGAAAAGTGAAACGAGACCGAAACCCGGCGACAGGAAGAGGGTCGGGCAACTTTAATACCCGCCCATCGCTCGCGCTAATTTGCATATGCAAAGCAACATTCAATCTGCTGTAAATCACACTGTGGGTGCAAAATGACTCTGCGTTACAGACCGCACCGTTTTAACACCTTAAAGCGAAAACGTCCCGAAACGCACGTTTTATTTTGCTCACGTGAAAGACGTGATCGTTTTTTTTTTTTTTTTTTTTTTTTAAAGACACTATTAGGAAGCTTGCTCGCAGCCTGCACGTTGCCCGTTTTTGTGGGCGTCATCAAGTTTGAACGTTTTCACGCATGAACTCATCGTGGAGATTCACGGTATTTACTTCCACGTACGGACAAATACGATACAAGCGTATCAAATGGTCATTTGGGGACGTGTGATCGTGAGGTGCCGTGTATGTGACACACACGCCGATGACTCATACAGCTCCGGATATACTGCTGCCCACTCCAGAAATGCATGCTGGGATTGCTCTCTTTATGCCCGTCTCACCATAAGACGAATGCACGCACGCACTCACACTCTTACACTCTCTCACACACACACACACACACACACACACAGTTCTTGACCTAGCGACCCCTCCGGATCTCATTCAAATCAACACAGAATAATATGACCAGAGACAGGCAGCTAGGAAGGATGCGCTTTTTTTTTTTATGCAAGTCTGATCATGTGGATGACAGCAGCTTTAGATAAACTTATGGCTGGTTGAACAGAAGAGAAGAGAAAGAAAAGTCTGTGAGACAGAGTGTCTGAGAGAACACTTAAATCAGCCTGCTTTTGACAGATGAACCATGACAAGCACTCCAACAACAACCTGTCGTCATTCAGAACTCCGTGTGTGTGTGTGTGTGTGTGTGTGTGTGTTTTAATGGTCAAAGGTTAAGTGAAGAGGAGACAGTGTTGAGAGGCAAGTGTTATGCACCACTGACCACTCAAGTGCCACTCTTTCTATTTCTCTCTCTCTCTCTCTCTCTCTCTACAAATAAAAAAAAATAAATAAAAATCACACCGCTACGCACATCCTGCTTCTGACAGACTGCCCGTCAAACTGTCGGCACGGCGATCCTAACCTTGAAAAGCACGGGCCAAAGTTATGCCGATAAGCGAACAGAAAAAAAAATACGGTTTAAATAAATAAATAATGAGAACCTGCCAAAAATATGAACCGGAATTCCTGATTATTAGTTAATAGGTCAGGGGCAAAGAAGCTAGTTAAAAAGTGCAACTAGTATACTCGCCCAACCAACCCTGCGTTTGGGGTAAAACAGCGTCTTCCTGTTGAAAACCAATGACACGTTTTGCCTAAATGTTACATACGTCATACGTTGGGTGTTTCGCCAGTACCGATACACGTCCAGATTATACGCTATACGGCCTAAAGTTTGTGGGCATCTAAACATCACACCCATATGTGCTTTCTGAACATCCCGTTCCACAATCCATCCATTTTCCATATCTCTTATCCTACACAGGGTCGCAGGGGAGCCTGGAGTCTGTCCCAAAGAACTCAGGACACAAGGTGAGGGACACCCGGGACGGACGGGGTGCCAACCCATCGCAGGGCACAATCACACACACGTTCAGACAATTTGGATCAGCCTGCAATGGATGTCTTTGGACTGGGCGAGGAAAACAGAGTACCCGGAGGAAACCCCCAAACCCCAAGCACACACGGCGGAGGCGGGATTCAAACTTCCAACCCTGGCGGAGCAAGGCAAAGATGTCCCCTCCAGTCCAAAACCATGGACATGACACAAAAGTGAATTGGTCCACTCTTTCCTGATATAACTCACACCCGAGGCCCACATATGGAGGTGATGGTCAGGTGTCCACATACGTTCGGCCGACTCGGCAAACATGTTTGTCCACACACGCTCAGGTGAACCTCCGCTTCATATCAGCTTTCGCAGCATTTTTAGCAGTCGTGGAGCTGGCGTTCTCGTCCGTGCGGTATTTTCAGCGACGGGTTACCAGGAGGCGACCATAACAATCATCCATCTCGATAAAAGCCGCGTCTATCATAAACAACAGGAAGCTGTTTACTCCATTAGATGCCATAAAACAAGTCTATAAAGCAGACTTGGCCTGTTCCTCTGCCTACTGCACACAGGTGGATCATGGCCTGCTCAGGATTTCCTACCTGGCACGAACTCCAAACTACGCTGGCACCCGCACACATTCTCTCATATTCAGCGGGGGGTACGACGGGGTACTTCCCCGTCTCCCGCCTGAGGCTCCGACACACACGCCAGGTACTTACAGCCACTTTCATTGCCTTCCCGTTTATAGAAACAAACATATGATGTACAAATTAACAGTTAGCATTTACAGCGCCTTGTGAAAGAGGCCTCCTGTAGCTGGAGCCAATGAGGGCTTTCGGTCCAGCGATGGGAAGCAGATGTCAGGCAAAAGCCCTGCCGTTTCCCTTTACAAGGAAAGGTGAGCCGTTACGGAGGAAAATAAATTCGCAAATAAACAGCCGTGAGTGGGGGCCCCGATGTGTGCCAGAACAGGTGAAAGAGAAGAAAAAAAAGAAAAACTACGAAAGAACAGCATGAGCAGCTCGGGGAAATATTTATACCCTTTTTCACCACAGCAGCATTAAATTCTCAATTCTGATTCGTCAGAAAGTGTTGATTCCTTTTCTGACGGTTGTTCCAGCTACAAGGCAAATCACACAGTAAGGTGCGTACTAAACGCAGAAGGTTTCCATGCCAGAACTCCAAGACGTACGCCACTACTGACCCAAAAGCACAAGAAAAGTTGCTCGAAATCAAATAAATAAGCCACAGAAGATTTGGGATTCTGTTCTGTGAGTGATGAAACAAAACTGGAACTTTTTGGCACAATGGATCAGCAGTATGTCTGGAGGAAGAAGAATGAAGAAAGAACACACTCTGTCCACAGTCGAGCATGGTGGTGGCTCGGTGATGCTCTGGGGCTGCTTTGCATCATGTGGCACTGGAAACCTGCAGCGTGTGGAAGGCGAGATGGATTCATTGAAGTATCAGGAAATCCTAGGAGAAAGCGTCATGCTGTCTGTGAAGAAGCTGAAGCTTGGGCGTCATTGAAACTTCCATCAGGACAACGATCCCAAACGTACCTCAAATTCCACCAAGGCTTGTTTGCAGAAGTCCTGGAAGATTCTACAGGGCCATCACAGTCACCTGACTCGAACCCCATAGAAAATCTCTGGTGGGATTTGAAGAAGGCGGTTGCAGCACGCAAACCCGAGAACATTACTGACCTGGAGGCCATTGCTCATGAAGAACGGACTAAGATTCCTCAGGAACACTTCCAGAAGCTCTGCATCTCGTCTGCAGCAGGTCATAATAGCAAAATGGTGTCTACTAAGTACTAAAGATACTCGCCATGAAGGGGTTAAATCATTTTAAAACTGGAGAAATCATTATAAGTCGCATTTTCAGTTGAATTCGGGGAAACCACTTGCTGTCAATTTACTGTAGTATAAGAGGAATAAAGCACTTTGGGAAGTGTCGTCTTTGCGAAATAATCGAGTTCATGGTGGTAACGCGAACTCTGCTTCACTGTAGGGTTTTATTTTGTACTTAAAGCACAGGTATTAGAAACTAAAAGCCACACAAAAGGACAGAAATGTTCAAGTGAAAGTGAAATATAAGTGATATATTAGAGAAATTGATTATGATATAAAAGGAGTCCCATTTACCCCACATACAATTTATCCATGCGTGCACACACACACACACACACACACATCCAGCAGATAAACCATCCATGTCTAAGGTACTAGATCAATCCTGTGTGTATTCAACAGTCCTCTGGGACGTTCCTATGCTTACTGAGAGTATTGATTATTGACTATATATTAACACCGATCACACCAATGCTGACAGATGAACTCCAATCGGACAGGTCAGTGAGGACTGTAACTCACTAAGCTTGACGTGTTTCATGTAGCTCTCTGTATGTTCATTTATATATATATATAACACAGTGCCACTCACACACAGAGAGAGAGAGAGAGATAGAGAGAGACTCTGCGAGGACAAAAATCGAATCTACTACCTGCCAGGAACTGGAGCAGGGTGTGAAGCGTAATTATAAAATCACAGTAAACACACCGTAACACCTAGCTTCACATGCCGAGAGTTTGGAAATGTTTTTAAGGTATGGATCTGTGCTGGGATTAGGAGGAAATAAGAGATCAGGCCAAAAAAAAAAAAAAAAAAACCAAGGAAAAAAAAATTTTTTTTGAAAATTTAGAAACACCATGACACTATTTGAATATTTACCTTTGTAAAATAAATAAATAAATAAATAAATAAATAATAAAACATAAATAAGAGAGAGACACAACTTTAAACAGACTCAATAAATAAAGAAAGAAATACACATTAGGACTGGGCAAGTTTACGCTATACAGGGCCGTCCGCTAATATTGGCACCCGTGGTAAATATATATGAGCAAAGAAGACTGTGAAAAATTGTCTTTATTGTTTAACCTTCAAAAAATTCACAAAAATACTCTGCTCTCATGGATATCAAACAACTACACGCACGATACAGGTTCATTAAAAAAAAAATCTTTGTTTTATATATAGGTGTGAACAATTATTGGCACCCTTTTAGTTAATACTTTGTGCTACCTCACTTTGCCAAGGTAACAGCTCGGAGTCTTCTCCTATAACGCCTGATGAGGTCGGAGAATACATGGCGAGGGATCTGAGACCGTTCCTCCGTACAGAATCTCTCCAGATCCTTCATATTTCGAGGTCCACGCTGGTGGATCCTCCTCTTCAGTTCACCCCACAGGTTTTCTATGGGGTTCAGGTCAGGGGACTGGGATGACCATGGCAGGATCTTGATTTTGTGGTCAGTAAAGCGTTTTTGTGTTGTATGTTTTGGATCACTGTCCTGCCGGAAGATCCAACCACGGCCCGTTTGAAGCTTTCTGTCAGAGGCAGTCAGGTTTTCATTTAATATCTGTTGATATTTGATAGAGTCCATGCACTGTAATACAGGGCACTGTAATATCCGATACATCACCCAGTCTTAATCCACATACACTGTTAGGAAGGGTTCCTCAAATTACAGGTTAAACATTAAACGTTAAGGAACCCTGTCTGACGTGGTCACCATCTGTTTTATGGTTTTACATAGAACTTTCTCAAGATGCAAAAGCCAGAAGAAGCCCAAAAAAAAAAAAAAAAAAAAAAAAACCCAGTAATGAATCTAAATAAAACATTTTACTCCATAAGAGTGTACGTTCGCTCATTTTAATGAAAGATGCCAATGATTTTGCAGTTAATATATTGGCAGTGACAAACTTCAATATTACTCGACATATCAAGTAGTTCATCGGATTTTAACGCTTTATTCCCCTGCTAGACGTTAAATAATCCTGGCACCCAGAAGCCAAGCTAAACGCCGTAACAGAGCGTGTACGGAAAACGTCTTTAAATACCGCGCCGTGTTTGCGTGATCGGCCGCCTTCACGTCGAATGCTGCACTCGCTAGCGGTGTGTGTGAACGTCGCACTTAGCTAAGAGAATAAAATATCACTGTCATTATGTTAGCTCCTTCAGCAATATCCATAGGACCATGAATAATAAAAGATGTGGGTCTGAATTTTAAAAATCTGTACATAAGTCATGGCGGATGTTTGATCATCCACGTTGTATAGAAGCCTCGCGACAGACAAATCAAGCTAAGTCCACATAAGGGATCAATGCGAGCACCGCAGGCCCCGGGGTCGCCCTATATTACACCGCAAACTTCATATTCACTCATTGATTTGCTTTTCCGAATAGTATATCACTAAACTCCGATGGGATCCAAGACAGAAGCGGGGGCCGGGGTCAAGCATAGCACACACACACACACACGTTAGCCGAATATTGATGGCCGAGCAGAAAGAAATGACTAAATATCCAGATCAATAACTAGTTACCACCACGACAGCCTGCGAGATGGAGATATATAAATATACATCTTTATGGCTACGGGAGCATTCATAATGAGAGGCTTGAATGAGTGTTCCCCTTAAGGTAAAGCGTTTGATTAGCACCAGAGCAGAGGTTAGCGCTAGATGTGCTGATACAGAGGAAAAAAAAGGCTAACACTAATGCTAAACTTCTGCACAGAGCAATCAGAGGCCAACCGTGTGACGGCGTGGAGCATTGCTGTACCGAAGTAAGCTGCGTTAATTGAGCTTCAATCTGTTACTGATGGCACTCTGAACTGGTTTCCATTACAAGCCAAATGCTAAACATGGTACAGGAGCTAGTACGGTAGCACGCTAAAAAATATACTAAGTCACTGCAAACAGACATCTTAACACTCATATGTTCTGAGGCATTGCGACTTTTCACTAACTTTACTATCATTCTTGCGAGCATTCAGTGAATACAGTATAGATTATCCCTGTTATATTAGATGGGAGTGTATGGGCTGACTTCCCAACGCTGGAAGCTTGGATTGTAGCATGAAGCTAGAAGTCTTAATTTTATACTTCTACTGTCTGTTTTCTTTTCAATTTTACTGCTAGAACTCAGACAGATAATATAGTTCCACATTAAACCTAAATTTATACATTTTATTATATTACAGCCTTGACGTTGAACATTATCATCTTCATAATGTCCTGAATGATCAGAGATTTCAAAAAGTTCCAAATACTGTCACCTGGATAATGCTAGCTAGACATTCACCGATTTAAGTTGGAACTAAAACTTTTAGTTTTACTTTAAACGTTGAAATTTTTTTTTACCGTTCTACTAGCCAGACATTATGCATAATTATAATATGCTAGGACGAGGCAAGCTATTTTACAGTTGCAACTATGTTACAATTTTAGCTTTGCAACAATAAATAAAGCAATAAAAAATACACTTCACAGCTGGCAAATATTGCAAAGTAGCCTTGATTATTGTGAGAAATTGTCGCAAATACCCTTTTCTGAAATGTCGCCGGTATCGTGATATCTTTTTATAACACTTTTTTTATATATTTTATTATCTTTTCATCATCGAAAGCGGCTAATTTGAGCTAATTTGATGTTAAAATTTCATACTCAATCTCTGAAACTGTTCAAAAAAACTAACTAACTTCACTGAACGTAATATAAGTCTCATAACAGTATTTAATTTCAAAGTAAGACTATATTATCATGTGCATAATGTCTAGCTAGTAAATTAGTAAAAAAAAAAAAAAATGTTAATTTGGTTAAAAATAAATAAATAAATAAAGTAAAATTATGTTATTAGGCCAACATTGAACATACATTTGAAAATGTGGATCATTTCACTAGCTAGCACTCTGCAGATGATAATACAGGACTATGCTGAACTCGAATGTGTCCGGATACTATTTATCTAGCTATAAATTTGCGATTTTTCTAGCTTTTACTCCAGCTTTTAAGTTCTAATCAACTTAAAAAGTGTTCATTTTGTCCTCCATTTACAGGCTAGAACGTATCGTATAGTTCGACTTAAAATCTGTACATTTTGCTCAGTTTTTAAACACTTTATGTAAAAAAAATTATATTCTATAGCTTACAGATGTTGATTCAAGTAACTTTATGAAGATTTGCGAAAGTATTGATGGAAAGGTAGCTACACACGCTTCCACTCCTTGTTCCGGTGTACCTCCAAAAACCTCGGAAAACAAACTACATTTGTGGAAAATGGAAACATTTTATACATTTGATTTTTTATTATTTTTTTTTTTTAAAGCTGTTTGTGATGGTGCCTAAGACTCGGTGTCGTTACAGCGACGGGTTTTGTGAATTCCCTACCCAAAGACAGTGTGACTAGCTTTAAAAGGGCTACAGGATGGTGTTTTGTTTTTTTTTTCTTTCCAACATGAACCACTCAAAATAATGCTATACAGTCATGAAAATAGTATAACAACGGTTATGTAACATGCAGCGGACACATCTTAAGCGCATCAAAAAGCATCCCTAATGGTGCTATGCTAAACATTGCTACGTTTAGTGATTACGCTCCTATTAGGAAACAGCATGGCTTAATTGCACATGTCTGAGAAGCTAAACTAAGACCTTGTAAGCAGTCAGCTGAGCCTGTCCTTATTTACAGCACAAGGTCATTAGTGAAGACGGCAGCTCCCTCATTACTTTAACTCAAACACCGACCAGCCATAAAGAGGCAGGAGACCAGATAATGCCTTGGTCCGTAATTAAACAAACCCTACTGCTTTTACTTAATCACTGTGTACTGTTACCCTTCTGAGACTTGCAGCTCTTTCAGAATAAAAGTCAAAGCTGAGTGGACTTTGATCACAGTTCCCAATTACTTTCTCTCGATTCTCAAAATAAAAACCATCCTAAACATACCTTACTGCTTTTACTTCCTCCTTAATCATTTCCTATTATTTATTTTCTCTTACCTTCGTTTATTTATCCAAAGTGGCATGTAATACAAGCCTGCTGCCTTCCATTCCTTTTATTTTTTTTTTTAATTAAATAAAAAAAATAAATAAATAAATAACATCATCTCATCCATGCCCTGCTTTTACTTACTTACTCCCCAGGCACTATTACACTTCCCTGCCTCCCATTTTCTTCTTTTTTTCCCCTCTCTTTCAAAATAAAGCCATCCCGACGTTCCCAGTCCAGCCCTAAATCAGGGTGCATGAGGGAATGAGTTAGCAGGAGAGGGAACAGACGGAGGCCCCGTGTGGCTAAAGGCCACGGTGAGCTGTAGCTATCGGCAACGGTGACAGGATTGACATGTCATTGTGGCAGCAGGTAATGTGTGTGCGGATTAGCGGTATGATGGCCTGATCAATACTCGCTGCTGCGGCCATTAGGAATGCAGCAGGAAGTCCCCCCTCCGCCCTGCGGTAATAAAGCAGGAGTGTCGAGCTGCTACTTCATTTGCTACCTCCATTAGTGTAATGGTATCATTATCAGCCAGGGCAGTATTTTTCTAACCCCACTCCACCACCTTGTTTCCTCTCTCCTTTCTCACCCATTATGGACAGGCGCCTGATGAAATCTGGAGGTTTACGGAGCATTACCTCCCTTGATCCTTCTTCCTCTCTCCTTTTTGTCATTCCCTCATTTTCCAATGTCGAAGCGTGGCGCGGCGAGGCGAGGCTCGCACGTAGCTGGTTTTTATGTATTCCTGAGTGTGCTTTACGCCAACAGCATGCACTATTTCTCCATTATGGAGTCATTAATAGAGGCTGGCCACGTGTCGGGTAATGGACAGAGGGAACGGCGGAGAAAGCTGCTGATTAGGCCGAAAGTGACACCGCCCGGCGCTAAAACATCGGCTCCGACACGACAGCGCCTGGACGTGAGGGCCCGTAAATCGTTAGCTTTACACTAATTTACAGGGAGCCATTTTAGCAGGGAGGGGAATCGATTAACCGAGACGGGCTGTGTGGTCACATAATCAGCCTGTAGCCGGAGCTAGTTGTTAATTTAACAGAATTGCCAAGGGGAACACAAACCATTTTAATGAGTGTTTAGGAATTAAATAGCCTAAACAGCTTGCTCCGGCAAACACACGAGCCCTGAAAACCAATGAGCCAAAGCCACTTCGACTGATAGGCGAAGAGGGTGATGAAAAAAATTACCAAAAAAAAAATAGAAGAAGAAGAAGAAAAAAAAAAAGCTTTGGAACATCTGGCAACCCTCTGCTGTCATTACTTAAAGTCCAGTCAGGTGAAAAACTACTTTATCTTTCTTTCCTCGCCCATTTTTTTTTTTTTTTTTTTATCATTATGATTTATGTACTTTTTTTTAGTGTGTCAAAAGCACATTTCATCACAGGACAAGGTTATCCTGTCAACAAAGTGTCAAATCGAGTAGTGGATCCTTCACCGGTTACATGTGCTAAGATACGGCGCGTGTTTCCCACATGGCGAAGAAACTAAACCAGGCTTTGTCACCGTTTTAACACACAAAAAAAAACCACTCTACAACCCTGTCTGTACATGTAACTGCATGTCCAATATGCAGTATTTATAGTAATCTTTTTTAATTGTGCCTCTACAGACAGCCGGGTTTGTTTAAGTCGAAAGCAGGCGCTTTTTAGATCAAATAATAATGTATTTCTATGGGTAAAGGGCCGTGTAAGGGCACTTCTTAAGCGATGAAGTCATCCTTTAATAGTCTATTAGCCAACAACATGCCGTTTTTATGGTACAGGATGATAATTAGAACAGGCTTTTCATCATGCATGTGCGCCACATATGGGTAGGAAACCCCTGGCAAAGCTGAACCGAGGACAAGGGTTGTTTTTTTTTTTTTTTTCGGGGGGGGCTTTAAAAGACAAATCGCTCGCAGTCTCTTCCGAGACATGCGAAAGGACACGTCGGGTTACGTCCAAGTGACTGAGAAAGAGCAGCAAACATGTCTTCGTTTAAGACTGTAGCCCGTGTCCACACTTATTCATGTATTATGATAGAGTAGAGGCAGTTTTTCACTGTAACAAGCCGCAGGCATAAGATCCAGCCTTCTGATACGACTATTCTGCGGTTTTTCAGCCATTTAGACACGGACACATGAAGTTTTTCCTTCCCTACGTCTTTTGTTCTTCAGGAGAAAGAAAAGGAAGGAGAGAGAGAGAGAGAGAGAGAGAGAGAGAGAGAGAGAGAGAGGGAGAGAAAAGAACTGGGATTACGCTTTTAGATGGTTTGGTTTGTTTTCCATGCCAATATCGCCCCAATAATCAGCACTGGATCTGATCATCAATAATCACATGTCTGATAGTGGCTGATCTGATCGTCTGATCCACGTTTTCTTTTTCTACATTCTGTAGCTTCACATAGTAAACGAAGAAAGCAAGAGAGATGGGGGGGGTGTGTGTGTGTTAATTAATCTCTGTCAGTATTGATTTTATCCCACATACAAACACAGAGTGATCAAGTGTGGATCAGAACGTGAAGATTTGACACCTTGACTTAAAATCGTACAATTATACATCGTAGAGCACCCGAAGACACGTACGAGAAAAGCTGTTTGAATTCATCTTTCTTATCAGTTATTGTTGTTTTTTTTTCTTCTTCTAAGTGATACTCACTTTCGCAGAATTAAATGTGTCGAAATTTTACATACATGACCATACATGGTTAAATTTTAGTTTATGTCTAATAATAACAATAATATTTTTTTTTTCCCACTGGAACCGGACCCTATCCCAACCGGGGCAGCTTGGCAGTGCTGCGTCTTGAACCCCCGACCTTCCGATCAGTAACCCAGAGCCTTAACCGCTAAGCCACCACTGCCCCAAGAATATATGAACTTTATATGATGCTAGACCATCACACCACACACATTCTTTCACACCTAGGCACAATTTAGAGTCCACCAATCCACCTACAACACCGCCATGTTCTCGGTAGTTTCTAAGGGAACCAGAGAACCCATGGGAAACCCACACAGGACACTTTAGAACATGCTAAACACCACGAAATACAAAGAAAACTCGCCCCTTTGTATTCATTCCAGCTTTTTACTTTTGAAATACCCTCTAATTACATAAATAATCAGGTTGGTTATGTTCAAAAACTTCAAACTTTAGCAATTTCTAATAATAATGTCATAAAAAAAAAAAAAAAACATGCATCAACACGATCAACACAACAGAAAATGGGCATAATTTACATTTACTTAATACAAATTTACATCATCGTGAATGAAACTTGCACGTCCGTAAGCCTAATGAACACTACTGAAATGCCATAAGATTCCTAAGCAACAGAGAAATAATACTCCGTGACTGTGACAACTTCACACCCCTTCCGGTGATCGTGGTGATAAACAAAGCATTAAGACCGTGGTATCGCTACAGGGGGGTGGAGCGCGACGAGAGGCCTGGTGTGACCGCGGCATCAACAAACAAATATTCGACATTTTTGTCCATGCTGTCAGTGAGGCTTTCTGACAGACTGCAAATTAGCTAAGCGTGATGGAATTGCCTCATTAAGCAGAAAAACAGACTGCAGAAATGCAACATTTTATAAGCTTTTTGGCAATTTTACAAATGACATTTAAAAGCAGATGATCCTAATTTAATGCTGTTATACAATCGATGACTAAAAAGGATAAACGAACTACTGGAACGGCAAGGCCAAGACATTTGTTTTTGCTGCAGACTCAAGACATTTGGGTTTGAGATCAAAAGATGAACAGGAGAAGAGAGTTCAGAATTTCAGCTGGTATTTACGTATATATATATATATATATATATATATATATATATATATATATATATATATATATATATATATATACATAAATACCAGCTGAAATTCTGAACTCTCTTCTCCTGTTCATCTTTTCACTCTCTTCATGTTCATCTCTCTCTCTCTCTCTCTCTCTCTCTATATATATATATATATATATATATATATATATATATATATATATATATATATATATATATATATAGAGAGAGAGAGAGAGAGAGAGAGAGAGAGAGAGAGAGGTGTTAAACGGCATAGAACGTAGCACATTTTGTATCAGACGAAGTATTTTTTGCTTGTAGGCAAGCAAAAATATTAGAACACGTAACTGACGGGTGTTTCTTGTTACCCAGGTGTGTCCTGTTAAAATGATTGTTTAAACAATAAATAGCTCTGAACATCTAGTCCTGGTTTTAGTCTTCAGTTTCACCTGTGAAGATGGCATTTGTTGTTAAAAAGGATAAGCCATCGTGAAGATCAGAGAGCTGTCTATGGGAGAAAAGCAAGCCATTTTGAAGCTGAGAAAAGAGGGAAAATTAATCAGAGGCATTGCACAAACATTGGGCGTAGCCAATACAACAATTTGGAATGTACTGAAAAAGAAAGAAACCACTGGTGTACTGAGCAACGGACACTGAATGGGTCAGCCAAGGAAAATAACAACAGTTGATGACAGAAACATTGTGAGAGCTGTGAAGAAAAACCCTAAAACAGCAGTCTGTGACGTCACCAACAACCTCCAGAGGGCAAGGTGAAGGTATCACAATCCTCCATTTGAAGGAGGCTTTGAGAGCAGAAATACAGAGGCCATACCACAAGATACAAGCCACTCATTAGCACTAAGATTCAGAAAGCCAGAATGGAATTCGCAATGAAATACAGAGCTGAGCCTCAAAAGTTCTGGAACTAAGATTAACTTCTACCAGAGTGATGGAAAGGCCAAAGTGTGGGGAAAGAAAGAATCCGCTCATGACCCAAAACATACGAGCTCATCTGTGAAACATGGTGGAGGTAGTGTCATGGCTTGGGCTTGCATGGCTGCTTCTGGAACGTTCTCGCTAATCTTTATTGTTGATGGAACTCATGATGGTAGCAGCAGAATGCCTTTTACGTTCGGTTTACAGGAACATTTTGTCTGCCAATTTACAGAGAAATACACCCAAATTAATCAGGAGGAACTTCATCATGCAGCAAGGCAATGATCCAAAACACACCACCAACTCAACAAGGACTTTACCAGGGAGGAAAAGTGTAAGGTTTTAGACTGGCCAAGTCAATCACCAGACTTTAACCCGACTGAGCAGTATCTCCGAAACGTAAACGAACTGTCATTTACTTCAAGGCTTATCTGTTCCTATACTTTTGCTCACCTAAAAATGTGGTGGTCTGGATACAAAAGGTTCTGCGTTTTATGTTAACACGTCTTGATGTAAATACCAAGAAATAAAAGCTGAAATCCTAAACTTTCATCTCAAACCCAAATGTCTTTGGTGTACAGCGCAAACACAAACACAGGAACCGGTCTTGTTGTTCCAATACTTTCAGAGGAGGAGTGTAAAATTTCAATAAAACGATATAAACTATTTGTGCATGTGCTCTGTGTTGAACAGCAGCGGAGATACTTGTTGAATTATTCCACAGTGAAGTCACTCTGATAAACAACCTGCTGTTTCAGCTTATTAATTTACAACCCCAATTCCGAAAAAAAAAGGTGGGGACAGAATGGAAAAATGCAACAACAAACAAAAAGAGGCATTTGAAATTTCAATTCACCCTGCACTATATTGGAAACACCTTAACAAAACATTATTTGATGTTTTACTTTGTGAATTTGATTTATTTTTGAAAATACACACTCATTTCAAATCTGATTACTGCAACGCGCTCCAAAAAAGTTGGGACGGTCGACTGTTTACCGCTGTGTAACATCACTTTTTCTTTTAATAACACTTATTAAGCGTTTGGACGCTGAGTGAAGACACCGGTTGGTTAAGTTTAGCAAGTGGAATTTTCCCCCATTCATCCATTGTACATTTCTTCAGCTGCGCAACTGTACAGGACCTTTGTTACCTTACTGTGCGCTTCATAATGCACCTTACACTCTCAATCAGAGACAGGTCAGGACTGCAGGCAGGCCGTGCTAGCACACGCACGCTCTGCTTACGCAACCATGCGCTTGTAATCCGGGCAGAATGTGGTTTGGCGTTGTCCTGCTCTGGATGGCAGAATATGTTGCTCCAAAATGTGTACGTATCTTTCTGCATTAATGCTGCCCTCACAGATGTGCAAGTTACCCGCCATAGGCACTGACACACCCGATATCATGACAGACGCTGGTTTTTGGCTGTTTTGACCTAAAACTATTTGAAACGTCGACTCGTCGGACCCCAAATCGCGATTCCACTGTGCTACTGTCCATCTCAGATGAGATCGAGCCCAGAGAAGTCAGCGGTGCTTCTGGACAGTGTTGATGTACGGCTTCTGCTTTGCATAGTAAAGCCTTAACTTGCATGTGCATCTGTGGATGCAGCGGCGAATGGTGTCGACCGAGAAAGGTTTAACAAAGTATTCCCGAGCCCATGTCAGGATCTCCGGTACAGACTCATGACGGTTTTTAAGACCGTGACGTCTGAGGGATCGGAGATCACACGCATTCAGAAGTGGTTTTCAGCCTCGCCCTTTATGCACCGAGATTTGACCGGATTCCTTGAATCTTTTAATTATATTCTGCACTATAGAAGGTGAAACGCCCAAAATCCTACCGATTTGTCTTCGAAGTCTGTTGTTCTCAAAGTGCTGGATTATTCTCTTCGCATCTGTTGGAAGATTTGTGATCCTCGACCCATCCTCGCTCTTGGAGGACTAGGCCTTTTTTGAAGGTTCCTTATATACTATGATTAGACGATAGCCTCACCAGTTTCCCGCCACCTTCTTATTCCAACTTCTCACATCGCTATTAGTCCTGAATTTGCCTTGTCCCACCTTTTTTTGGAACGTATTGCGTGCATCAATTTCAAAATAAACAATTATCTTCAAAAAAAAAAAAAAACTATGCAGTTGATAAAAAAAAAATACATATTTGTTTAAATACAAATCAAAGTCCATTTCCAAACCACTCCTCTTCGTTTTTATTCACATTTTCCATACCGTCCCAAGGTTTTTCAGAATCGGGGTTGCAAATCCGTTCAAATTTTGACAGCGAAGACCTTCACGTCTTGATCTCTTTAACAGCACCGACAAAGGAAAACTGTGTGTCGTCGCTCGTTATTAAAGTTCGCGGGTTATTAAAGTTCGTACAGGACGACAAAACAGGCGAACGGCAAACACGTACTATGAAACCTTCGTCCGTCTTAAATCTGCAGGCAGGACGCTTTCCGACAAACATCGAGGCTAAATCGTCCTACTTCACAGACATCGCGATGGCAGGCTAGAATCTATCGGCGATCTGCGATACTATCGTCAATTATACACACCATGTAAAAGATGCAGTGACAAGGAGAGGCACACTTTAGTACCCTTTATTTCTGGAGAGCGCACACAGAGAGGATAAATAATTCAGTACCGCTGGGATTTCTGACAAAAACCTGCTTGCTTATTATATAAAGGAATAATTTGATAAATGATGAAAATTGCATGAAAGAATTGAACTCTACAGAAAAGTGAACACAATATTTGAGTTGCAAGTGAAGCATTCAACATTTAAAAAAGACAAAACAAAAAAAAAACAATAATACTCGATTACTGCATATGATGTAGATTATATAGTGAATATCATTCGAACATAAAATTGAGCTTGGAAAGATTTTTTTTTTTTTTTTGATGACTGTAAGTGATGAGTGGGATTACAATTTTTCTCTCCAATTTCATTCATTGTCACGATTATTTCTCCTCGATCAACATTCTCCAACACAGATGTTTGCAGATGTTTGCCAAAACTATATTTATCAACAGAGCAACACGGGGACAGTCGCCAGAGAGCAGTGACATTTTTCAGGTTAATATTTTCCTGCTGTCAGCGTGCAATAACGCAGGAATATCTCACACCTATATAAAATAAAATAAAAAAGAAGAAAGAAAAGAAATAAAGGGGGGAAAAACATGGAAAACGCCAGCAATGGGAGACGCGCAGGCTTGGAAAAGCTCCTGATACAGAGAAAGAGAGCATGCAACTGCAGCCTGGACACACACACAAACACTCCTGACAAATCTGCAAGTGTGTGTGTGCTGTCTGACTAACTGAGAGAAAAGTACAAGCGATACCTTTCTCCTTTTTTCCCTCTCACTGTCATCGGATCTCTTCATGTTCCTGGAGTACTGTTTACACTGCCTGGAGTTCACGACGCGTCGGCGCGGGACATGTAGTTCGCATTCACTTCCGCATACGTGTTAAACGCTGTTTTTGGAATGATTATGAAACATCTTTTTGGCGAAGAGTTCTTCGTTGGAACGTGAAAAGTAGGATGTTTGGTGTTGTTTTATGATTTGTTTGGTGTGTACGTCGAAGAAATTCACACATCCTACGAGGATGTACTACATTTCCCAGATTTCTTGCGGCAGGAATACGTCACGGTCGGATTTTTAACCGGAAGCCGGAAGTATACAGCGTTCTCGCGATTGCAAAGTGTAGACGTGAGGGAAAACGTGTTTTGATAATAATAATAATAATAATAATAATAATAATAATAATAAATATATATATATATATATATATATATATATATATATATATATATATATATATATATATACATACACACACACACACACACATAGGTGCATCTAAAAAAAAAAATATGGTAGAAAAGTTCATTTTATCCTGTAATTTCATTCATAACGTGAAACTTTATGCATTCCTAGTCATATATTCTAGATTCATTATACTTAAGTGAAATATTTCAAGCCTTTTTTATCTCGATGATTACGGCTTACAGCTCATGGAAATCAAAAAATCCAGTATCTCGGAATATTAGAATAAAGAATTTATAATACAGAAATGTCGACCTGAGAAGAACTCTAATCAGCTAATTAACTCAAAACACCTGCAAAGTGTTCTTGAGGCTTTAATCTCTCAGTCTGGTTCAGTACACAACCACAATCACGGGGAAAATGAAAGGAAATGTTGCATTTCGTTTGGAAATCAAGGTCCCAGAGTCTGGAGGATGAGTGGAGAGGAACAGAATCCAAGCTGCTTGAAGTCCAGTGTGAAGTTTCCACAGTCAGTGATGATTTGAGGTGCCATGTCATCTGCTGGTGTTGGTCCACTGTGTTTTCTCAAGTCGAGAGTCGATGCAGCGTCTACCAGGAGATTTTAGAGCACGTCATGCTTCCATCTGCTGACGAGTTTTATGGAGATGCTGATTTCATTTTCCAGCAGGACCCGGCACCTGCCAAGTATCTGGTTTGCTGACTGTGGTGTTACTGTGCTCGATTGGCCAGCCAGCTCGCCTGACCCGAACCCCATAGAGAATCTATGAGAGACACCAGACCCAACAAAACAGACGAGCTGAAGGCCGCATCAAAGCATCCTGGGCTTCCAGAACACCTCAGCAGTGCCACAGGCTGATCGCCTCCATGTCACGCCGCACTGATGCAGTAATTCCTGCAAAAGGATTAAAGTCCAGACCGAGTATCGAGCGTCAAAAATGAACATACTTTTTCACAAGGTCGACATTTCTGTATTATAAATTCTTTATTGTAATATTTTGAGATACTGGATTTTTGATTTATGTATGTGTGTGTGTGTGTGTGTGTGTGTGTGTGTGTGTGTGTGTGTGTCCTGCAATAAACATTCATTTATCTTCACTAAGTGCTTTATCCTGCCCTGCTGAAAAAAAACAAACAATAAAAACCATCACAGAAATTCGAATGGTTTCCATCCATTACAAGCATCATTACAAACCATCATTACCAAATGGTTTCCATTACGCAGTGGCACATATTAAGGAGGGAGGTCCTTAATGGTATCCACTAGATATAACCTACCACCAATAGAAGGCAACAAATTAACAGTAGAGATCCACAGGGACATTTACAGTTTCCATTCAAACCAATACAATTCCCATTTTAACCATTAAATCCATTACAAATTCTATGAGGGTTTCTGTTGTTTGTTTATTTTTCAGCAGGGTGGTGGTGGATCTGGAGCCTGTCTGGGATTACAGCCAGGATGGAACGCCCTTCTATTGCAGGACATCACACACATTCACACACTCATTCACACCTGGGGCAATTTAGCATAGCAGGTCCTCCTGCCAGCATGTTTTTTAGAAGGTCAGACGAAAATGCACAGAAACAGCAAACCAGAGCAGTAACCTGAGCTCAGGATCAACCCCAGGACCCTAGAGCTGTGACCTTTCAACGCATGCCCACTGCACGCTGCTCCATCATGCCACCCTGCGACAAACAAAGTCATATTAATCAAATACTTAAAATGATAAGTTACACGATTATTAAAAATGCTAAAATATGTGCACACGTCATTTTACTTTAGCTTCAGTAGTCTTCAAATCAGAAGCAGGACTTTACAGCTCATATAAAATACAATCATTCTTTGAACATACTCCAGCACTGAACGTTGCCAAGTCTCTTTCAACTCTCCGCGGATCGCAGCCAGGTGCTTCACAGCCAAAAACCTCCCCGAACAAGTGCTGTGTTCATTTTTCCCACACACAACACTTCAAACTGTGAAAGAATATGTAGGAACATTTCTGTATCACATGAGCACCCGGGGTGGGGGGGGGGGGGTGGGGGGGGGGTTGGAGGACAGCAGATACCTCACAATCTTTTTTTTTTTTTTTTTTTTTTTTTTCGGAGAGAGTGTTGAAAAGTGCTCAGGCAGTTATTCGTTTCAGCTGAAGACAAAAGAGCACGTCTGCGAAAGGCATAAGCCGTGGCCCCCTTCTGCGCTGAAGGTTTGAAAACACCTGTTACATATTACCATTACAGGCTTTGATCAGTGTCTTCATTAGACCTCTTTGTAATCTCTTTTCTTTTATGGCACGGTTGACCAAGGCCAGGCGGGTACGGTGATTTAACACATGTGTTCCCTTCACCTGTCTTGTAAAAAGCTCAAAGATCTCGTACGTTCAAAGATCTTGGTGTCTCTGGCATCCTATTGCAATAAACGGGAGGGCTCTTTTGATTCCTATTTATAACCTACATTTCCTCCTTTCTCCGTTTCAGCTTTAGAAGAAAGGATCTGTTTGAGATATACCTTGTCCAAAGTGAATCCATATGTATAAAAGAACATGTACAGTGTGTGTGTGTGTGTGTGTGTGTGTGTGTGTGTTCAGGAGTAATAGGCATAGCACTTTTCATTTTTTACAGCTGGAAGGAAGTTGTTGTTCTGTTGCACATTTTTTTGAACATAGTAAAGTTCACGTTCACGTTAATTCTTCCCGTCTCATCTCGATCTTGTACGGTTTATGCTCGAAATATTACGATTGTCAATCATGTGGAGTCTGCATGTCTCGTAGAGTGTCCTGGACTTCGTGAGCCGTGGGTCGGCCCCATCGTTCTGAGTCCGATCTTTACCATGCTTTATGTTCACTAACCTCGGTTTTGCTCAGATATGGCACTAGCATGACCAAAAAAAAAAAAAAAAGCTAAGAGGGGGGGGGGCGACCTTCTGTAGCCCATCAAATCCTCCAACGTCTTTTGTCTGGCCAATTTTCTGTTCCCACTTTGCACCGCAGGAGATGTTTTGTGTTATTGCGCATTGCGTCACCGCAGGATGACCCTCTCACGAGGTTGTCTTCTAGCCATTGATGATATAATGAGCGTATAAAAATTTAGAGGAAGAACAAAGCGAAGAATGAAAGCAAATGGCCAAAATCAAAGGTGAAACATGCTTGTAGCAGGAAACAGAGTGAAAAGCAGGCCATTGTAGAGATCCATATTAGAAACAGACTTGAATAAAATCGCCTATTATAATGATAGACTTCCCTTGTGGGGTTTTTCTTTAATTTTATTATTTATTATTATATATATATTTTTAAATAGGGCCACCTATGCTTTATTAATATATCGCCGAATTGTGATGTGGTTTCTTCAAAAGAAGTTGGAAATTCCAGAAAAACAAGCCAACATTGTCCAGTAGCTTTAGTGAAACTCAGGGCATTGCCTTGAAAAGCCAACGCTTACGCCGCATTCTACCCACAATGCACTTGGAGACAATGAGAGCGATTTTTTATTTGTATTAATGAGCATGTGGAGTGAATGTGTCTCGGCTGTGCCCTAACTTTTCAATGCTGCGCCATAGGAAGCTGTTATTTGTCAGTGCTGTAAAGCAGATTGCTGCCCAGTGGTTTCCATTAACATCAAAGCTTTCTTCGCTGGCAGTAATACTTATATCAAAACCTGAACTCCATTATTTAGCTCTTCCACGCTGGAGTCCTCGGATTGATTACAGTCACAGGCTTCTTTTCTTGCTGATGTTCTATTTTTGGTCCGTGGCTGATTTTCGAAAAAATCCTCTTTTGTGCTTGATGCCGGTTTTGTGTGAGCTCCATATTCCTCATACATGATGTGAATTGACAGATGACAATGCGTGACTTTTTGCTCCCAGGAAGTCAAGGCACAGAAGACAGGAAATGTGTTTGTGTTCGGGTTCATGTGTGTGTGAACGTCTGTTCTTTAAGCCAGTTCTGTTCTTTGTACGCATTTGGTGTTAGGCCACCATGAGCTGCCAGAACAGCTTCAGTGCTCCTTGGGACAGATTCTACACGTCTCTGAAACTGTACCGGACTCACGTGAAAAAATATATTCCCTCAGTCAGGGTTGTGAAGATGGTGCTGTTGAGTGCTGTCTAAAACATCTCTCAAAGTCTGCCATAGCTTTTGTGTTTTGAGATCTGGCGAGCGTGAAGTTCGTACAGTAGCATACATGATTTGCATCCTCATCTTACCATTTACCGTGTCCTCGTGTCGTCTCGGATGTGGGCGGAGTCATCCTGGAAGAGACCGCGGCCATCGGGATAGAAATGTTTCACCAGAGAATAAACATGATCAGTCAGAAGAACCCGGTATTAATTTGCAGTGATGTTTTTTTTTTCTAAAAAAGCCCAGTGTGTCTGAAAAATATAAAAATGCCTCTCTATAGCATATACAGCGTATATATTTACTATATACTTAATTATTATTCGGGCACGTTTGAGCAATTTCACATAGTTGGTATTACGTTATTCTTACCAAGGTGCATATCTTCATGATGCAGGGGTTCAACAAGAATTTCACTGTGCTATAATGTATATATGTGATAAAATAAAGGCTTCTTCTTCATTCATCTCTATCTCTACAGAATGTTCTTTTAGTCCTAGCAATTTCTTAACAACTCAGAACGGGTTTCTTAAAGGGTTCTTGTTAGAATGTTTTCTAAAAGAAAAATACTCCGTTGTACGGTCGTGCATAGAAACTTAAAGGGTTTCCACAAAAAGATGAACTAAAGAAATATGTAGTAGCTTAAAGGGCTGCTCATAACAGTTATGTAATGGATCCTGTAACAGAGAGTTTCCCTTTCAGAAAGTATTCCAAGTAGAACCTTTTTAGGAAAGCTAGAACCATGTATTATTCAAAGCAACTATTATTTCTAAGATATATACTTGTATGTTATATTTGTTCAATATATATATATATATATATATATATATATATATATATATATATATATATATATATATATATATATATTGCTTGTTTAATTTGGTTATAATGATATAATGGGTATATATCTATTCTTATATTATTGTATATGTTGAGTTTGACACATTCTTAGTGTAATATAGCAGCAAATATTTTTTAATTAATGTTCATTTATTAGAATTTTTTTTTTTTTTTTTTTAATGAATATTATTCATTTTAAACAAACCCTAAGCCATTGTACATTGCAACCAAATGGGTTCTGCTTAATATATTTCTCCCCGGTCAAAATATCATTTACTGCCTCTAACAATAACGTCTGATAAACAAGCCTCTAATTTGAAAGCTTCAAGATTAACGATCCTGCCTTTGAAATTCCCGGTGGCCCTTTGGTTCCACCAAAACTCCAAACTCTGGCACGACCTGTTTGGCCGACGCCACGAAGTGCTGACCGGAGACCATAAAACTGATTCACAAAATACATTCACCACTTAATACATGTGGATTATGCGCCTATAAATGAGTGCTCACACATCCACACATCCACACAAACACACATACCACCACAGCAGAAACTCAGGCAGCTTGCTGTAAGATGTGGTGTACCTCCTCGGCTAGGATCACTTCCAGACGGCATGAGAGGGAAGCATTTCCTCGGCCCTGTGATTTCAATACCGTGATCAGGGAGCAGTTTTATTGGAACGCCATTAAAACGTGAGGTTTGACATACAAAAGGGCCCCTGTTTTCAACCTCATGCAAAAATGGCAGGCTGAAAGACATTATATAAAAGTCTGTATATAGAGAAACACACATCCCCTTGTGCTGCGGGGAAAAAAAAAAAGGGAGGTTAGGTGACCATAATTGTCTCTCCTAAAATTGCAACGTTTTACAACAAGCACCGGAGCGCTTGATTTAAGTCATCTGCTTTTGTTGTCCATGTTCCATGACTGCACAGCACAAGTCGTGGCAAATAATCAGACGTCTTTACTTTTTTTCTTTCTTTCTTTTTCGCCTTTTCCTGTTTTTGGTTTGTTTGCATGTACTTTCTCTTGTACTCTGACCATCTCTTCTGAAGAAAAGAAAAAAAAAAAACGTTTTCGCAAAGTTCCGGCTTCTCGGTAAGTCAAAGCAATCAGCTCAGTTCACCAAGAAGAGTCGACTTTTTTGACTCGTAAATGACCCGTCGCTATTTTTCGCCTATATGTCATTTGACATTGATATGACATTGTGCTTAATAAAACGCTTTATCCTGGTCAGGGTTGCGGTGGATCCAGGAAGACTGGGCGTGACATTTGAATACACCCTTGATGGAACGCCAGTGCATCGCAAAGCACCATACACATATATACACACACACACACACACACACACACACACCCATAGGGTCGATTTAGTGTAAACAATCCACCGGCTACCAGCATGTTTTTGGGAGTTCGGAGGAAACCAGAGAACCCAGAGGAAAACCCACGGGAGAACATGGAAAACTCTGCACACACGGTATCCCGAGTACTATGAGACGGGATCGCTACCAATCTCCGAAATCATTTTATATAGATGTAAAAACACACATCTAAAACAAACTTGCATTCCTGCTAAAACTGGCTATGAATCGTTATGATGTTCAAACAGCTTAAAATAGCTCGATGCATTTCGTGATTTTTGCTCTAACAGACTTAAAGGAGTCTTGAGTGAAGAACACTGATGAACCTTTAGGATGGAGGATCTATTTACCTAATGTTCATTTAAAAAAGAAAAGAAAACGGTGATGTATACAGATATGCAGGAAACACTTCCAGTGTTCACCGAGAGGCAGCTCAGAGACGTAACTCGTTCAAAAACATAAGATCTGAACCTATAGCTGAACGCACTGGAGAATCTCGGTACCACACAGTCGTTGTGCTTTGACTTGGCAGGCTGTACAAAGTGCCAACTATTTTTATTGTCATCCAGCCGAACCCCGACTAAACACAACCCACTCAGATCAAAGGCACACGCTACACCAACGCTTAAGTGCCATAATGCGATCCTTCAGACTTTAATGAATATTAAAAGGCAACGCTTTGAAGCCAAAGGTTTTGTGTTCATTTTTATTAGGCCTATTTTGTTCCCCAGCATGTTGAGTATCCGATGCTCTGTGGGTAAAAGAACAAGATGTATGATTGTTTAATCATAAAGGCAACTGTAGATGTATACATTATGATACGAGTGTTGTTCTGCCCTGTTTTTAATAACCAACTTAAGATGTCTGAGGCATTTATTATATACTTTTCTCCCCCCAAACATGATCTCTTAATTTCTTCAGAAACTAATGTTAATCCTGACTTTCTGCAATAAACTTTAATAATTAGAACCTTCTAGAACACCTGACTCACTGCTCGTTAAAGTGTGATAACTGGACCATTCTAGAACACTGTACAATCTAATTGTTGGAACATTCTACAATACCAGACCACTGTCCATTTCACTGTCATATTTTCAAGATTCTAGATCAATATGTAATGTACTAATCAGAAGGTTCTAGAACAGCTGATTCGCTGTGTGTTACAGTGTTCTAATTGGGACATCATAGAACATTGTACAGTGTACATAATTGGAACATTCTAGTATTATTATTAGAGTATAATAATTGAATAACCTTAGATCACTGTTCAATCTAATAATTGGAACATTCTAAAACAGAGTACAATGTAATAATTGGAATGTTCTAGGACATCAGACTACTGTGTGCTACAATGTAACAATTGTAAGGCTCTAGAACACTGTACAATGCAATAATTGGTACAGTCTATCTACTGCAGAATGTAATAACTGGAATGTTCCAGAACAGCTGTATACTGTATGCTACAGTGTAATCATTTTTAAGCTTCTGGAACACTGTACAATTGGAAGGTTTTTGAACACCTGACTCACTGTGTGCTACAGAGTAAAAACTAGAACATTCTAGAACAGTGAAATAATTGTATGATTCTGGAACACGGTAGAATGTAATAATTGGAGTATTCTAAATACTGCGCAACTAATAACTGGTAGGTTCTATAACAGCTGACTACTTTGTGCTACAGTGTAATAATCGTATGTTTCTAGAACACTCTACAATGTAATAATTTTATGTTTCTAGAACACTGTACAATGTAATAATTGGAACATTCTAGAACACTGTACCATGTAATAGTTGGAACATTCTAGAACACTGTACAGTGTAATAGTTGGAATATTCTAAATACTGCACGACTATTACCTGGTAGGTTCTAGAACAGCTGACTACTTTGTGCTTCAATGTAATAATGATATGTTTCTAGAACACTCTACAATGTAATAATTTTATGTTTCTAGAACACTGTACAATGTAATAATTGGAACATTCTAGAACACTGTACAATGTAATAGTTGGAATATTCTAAATACTGCACAACTATTACCTGGTAGGTTCTAGAACAGCTGACTACTTTGTGTTACAAAGTAATAATGATATGTTTCTAGAACACTCTACAATGTAATCATTTTATGTTTCTAGAACACTGTACAATGTAACAATTGGAACATTCTAGAACACTGTACCATGTAATAGTTGGAACATTCTAGAACACTGTACAATGTAATAGTTGGAATATTCTAAATACTGCACAACTATTACCTGGTAGGTTCTAGAACAGCTGACTACTTTGTGTTACAAAGTAATAATGATATGTTTCTAGAACACTCTACAATGTAATCATTTTATGTTTCTAGAACACTGTACAATGTAACAATTGGAACATTCTAGAACACTGTACCATGTAATAGTTGGAACATTCTAGAACACTGTACAATGTAATAGTTGGAATATTCTAAATACTGCACAACTATTACCTGGTAGGTTCTAGAACAGCTGACTACTTTGTGCTACAATGTAATAATTATATGTTTCTAGAACACTCTACAATGTAATAATTTTATGTTTCTAGAACACTCTACAATGTAATAATTTTATGTTTCTAGAACACTCTACAATGTAATAACTTTATGTTTCTAGAACACTGTACAATGTAATAATTTTATGTTTCTAAAACACTGTACAATGTAATAATTGGAACATTCTAGAACACTGTACAATGTAATAGTTGGAACATTCTAGAACATCAGGCTAACTGTGCATTACAGTATAATTTATAACATTATAGAGTTCAGTATATTGTACAATACCGGACTAGTCTCCATTGCACTGTAAATAATTGGGACATTCTACAACACCCATGTGTAACAGGCAGAACATTATCATATCCTATTATCAGAACCTCTTCTACAGGCTCTAAAAGGATTCCTGCAGTGTTCTGATGATGTTCTGCTTCCCATTGTTCTTCCAACATTACTCACATTATATTCACAGAAAGAAAATCTACATATAAAACATTTGCCTTAATATTCCTACAGCTTGAAATGTTGCAGCGACGTTAGAGTAATGTTTGAAAACATTACTTTAAAACAGGGAACGACTGTTAGCTGGATAGTACTCTATATAATCCTGTGTATAATGCTGTGTATACAGTATGTACGTTTATCCTTACTTGATTTGATTTGTGTCATTTTAAAGACAGTCACCTGCAGAAATCTCATGCCCAATTAACATCAGTGCTTTCGGTTCCCTTTTTTAACAAAATGCCCATAAATGTTCTATAAATTCTTCTTTTTCAATCAAGCTCCTGACGTCTTTCTTTCTCAGGCTTGGCTGAAACATCACTCTGCTCAGCGACGATGGTGTTAAACTCATTATCTCTGCATAAACCATCACCTGCAAACTAACAATGTTATGACGTTCAATCAGCAGCACTAATAAACACGGAGGCTGTGAGATGTGGAGAGTAAATGTTTTCCTCCATATCGGACTTTTTATATTCACATAGTGTGTAATTCAGATACTTCCACTATTGTAAATGTCCATGCACGTTTTAACCACATGGATTCACAATTATCCAAAAAAAAAAGTACAGAAAAAGAAAACACCTGTATTTGTCTGTTAAGTGATGGCCATCCTTTTAACTAGCTCAAAAAGTTTCATTTTTTCTGGTTTAAATGATTTTTAACCCTAGATGGACAGTGTGAAAAACAATTTGAAAAACATGCAAATGTATCTGTTCTTATTATCAGATTATTCATCCATCCAACCATTTTCTATACCGCTTATCCTTTTCAGGGTCACGGGGAACCTGGAGCCTATCCCAGGAAGCAAGGCGGGGTACACCCTGGACAGGGTGCCAATCCATCGCAGGGCACAATCACACACACACACACACACCCATTCATACACTACGGACACTTTGGACATGCCAATCAGCCTACCATGCATGTCTTTGGACTGGGGGAGGAAACCGGAGTACCCGGAGGAAACCCCCGCAGCACGGGGAGAACATGCAAACTCCGCACATTAGGTTTTCCCGACCCTGGAGGTGTGAGGCGAACATGCGAACCATTAAGCCACCATGCACCTGTTAACAGATTATATTAAACAAATATTGAATATTAGATCATTAAACCCTTCAATTCCTGTTTTATTTAATTTATTTTAAATATGAAATTCTCGTGATTTATACTTTTTTTGTTATTTATTTATTTAACTGTTTTATTTTTAAAAAATTCCATTTCAGGTATGAAATTCTCTTGGTATATCCTTTTATTATTATTATTATTATTATTATTATTATTATTATTATTATTATTATTATTATTCCAAAGTATGAAACTCTAGATTCATGTTTTTTGTTTTATTTCAAGTACGACATTTTCTTGATTTGTGTGTGGTTTTTTTTATTATTATTTCAAGTATGAAATTATCTAGATTCAGGTTTGTTTGTTTTTTTAAAATTATATCAACTATGAACTTTTCTTGATTTGTGTTTTTGTTTTTGTCATTTAAGAAAAGGAAAGCTGTCCTGGAATCTCCTATAACCCGATTTCCTTATAAACCTGCAGGAGCGAACCTGCAGTTTTAAAGGCAAAGTGGTCACACCTAATATCGATTTGATTTCGTTTTTATTGTTTTATTGCTTTACTGCTCTTTTTGGTCAGTTTTTCCTATCTACAACCTTTTCGTTGTGAGAGTTTTCTGCCTAAAACTCCGTGTATAGTATGTTCTACATTTTCCCTGGCGTAAATTGCATGTAACCTCACTTCCTCAGTTCCCCTTCATAAACGAAGCTCCTAAAATCCTGCTGTCTCCTGGCTGAAAGGTCAGTGTAATGAAATCTCTGACACCGCATGTTTTCGCTAGAACTGCGGCCTCCCCTTCGCTCGTACGCTGATGGAGTGGCGTTGTCTTTCATTAGTTTGGGTTTGAGGTTTTCAGCAACCACTCGTGCTGGCTTCGAGCGGTATTGAAAGCAGTTTTCCGGCACCGCTAGGCATGTGTTTAATTGTGTGTTTGGTTTGGCCTGGGCTCGAGAGCGGCTTCTGGTTATCCATCGCTTATTAATGGCTTTGATGCCGAAACCCAAACGCTTCTTGTTTCCATTTAAAGTCTGTTGGTGTGTTATGGAGATTCAAGGAAGATGTTTTTTGTTTGTGTGTGTGTGTGTGTGTGTGTGTGTGTGTGTGTGTGTCTGCATGTGTTCAACATGATGCCTTTTAGTAGCAAACAATGATGAGTTTACTTAGTGGAACCTTGTGTGCATGCATATTTGTCTGTGTGTGTGTGTGTGTGTGTGTGTGTGTGTGTGTGTGTGGTGCCTTGTCATGCACTGGCGTTCCATCAAGGCTGTATTCCCATGTCACGCCCAGCGTTCCCGGATCCACCGCAACCCTGACCAGGATAAAGCATGATGCTGTTTTTTTGGTCAATAGTTGTCATCATTACAGGTTTTGTATATATGATATGATATGAATAATTCTGTCATATTTATTAATGCTTCTCAAACCTTCCTGGCTCTTTACATGATCCATTCCTATACAAAACCCCCCCAAAACTTTTTCAGGTTTTTTTTTTTTTTTTTTTTTTTTTTTTTTTAACAGACAGCTTGATATCCATCTCTTAATATTTATCCCAAAACATTGAACATGTCAGTCTTCTTTTTATTTTTCTTCATTTGTGATTATGTTCTACATGACAGCAACAAAATGTATTCAAATATTAAGCTGTAATGCTTATTTAGTGAGTAATTATATTAATAGTAATTATGATGTTCAGTTATTTCTGGAGGGGTTTTTTTTTGTTTGTTTGTTCGTTTGTTTTTGTTTTGTTTTTTTTTTTTTGCTAAGGGAATTTTCCTTTTCTGTTAACAAACGAAAACCCCTGTTTGAGAAATACTGCGCTTTAATAACAACACACACCCCCCCCAAAAAAAATCCCGTGCATTTGCTTCCATTTTTGAAAACTTCTCCAGCTCTTTCTTTTCTTCCCACACCTCAAATGAACACAAAAACTCCGTGGCGGTTTCTTTGACGGATCACAATAATCTCCATGTCGGAATGTCCGCTCGATCACGATCGACGTGTACGCGCATGCTTGAAATGAAGAATTTCGATAGGCCTACCACGCATCGAGCTAGCGCTAGCACTTTCCCCAAGATTCCAAAAACGTGTCAACGTCTAAAACCTTCTGACGCCATCGACTGGATTTAGCAAATGACGCTGTTTTGTGCTGAAGGCGAAGATTAATTAAGGAACGTGTTAAGGAGTGTGGATGTGCGACTGCACCAGAACACCGGAGAAAAGCATCTCAGAAGTGGTGGTGTGTTTTTAAAAGAGAAAAGAAAGAAGGAAAGAAAAAGCCACGGCCTTTTAACACTCTGAGATCACACGTCAGGGCAGCCAGAGTCTTCTTTCCAGCGTGGTGTCAGAGACAGCTATTTGGACGGCGGCCCAGAGTTTGTGCTTATTTGTCTTTTATAAAAAGGACAACTGTAGAAGCCGCGCCAAGGCGCCCTTAGGCTCCTGCGATCTGCTGAGGCGGGAGAGTGTCGGTTTTTGGGGGCAGAAGCTCTCAGCTGCTCCCCAGATGTGCTAGCGGTGGGCGTCCGCTGCCTGAACCAGACTCAGATTAGCGACTGTTCTTTTATTTTGTCAGCGCCGATACAGAACACACAATACATTAGTGTGTGTTAAAAGCAAAGGGGGGAAAAAAGAAGAAGAAAAAAAAAACGTCGCCACGGGCTCAATAATTTGCAGGTGGCATTCGAATGTCGAATGCGTGACCATGCTGGTGACCGCACAGAACGTTCTTCTTATCATTAAAGAGGAGGGAAAAAACATCTTAACATTACTTTTAACTTTTATGGTGGCCATGGGTTTAATTTGGTGTGCATGTGGGGAACTTTGTGAAATGGGAATTTTTGGATATTTTCCTATTGTTCCAGTAAAAAAGGGTGGCAACTGAAATGCAAACAGGCGTTTTTCTTTTCTTTTTTTCTTTTTCTTTTTTTTCCTTTCTTTTTTTTTTGTGGTCTTGATCTTACAAGCCAAGACTGATGTCTGCAGCTGGAGTAATTGAGAGCTTGTTGAACATTGCTCGTTACGCAAATATCTAAACTACGGCGATTACATCAGCGCGTCTGTCATGTTAAAGAGGTCAACATTTGATAGCATGTACAGTAAAAAAAAAAAAAAAAAAAAAAAAAAAAAGTTTTTAAACGAGTGCCAGAATTTCCACTTAAGTACGTAAAATATGTTAGTAAATAGATCAATAACGACGGATTTATTTTTACATTAATAGAAATTGTGTTAATATGTAAGAGCTGCACGTAGTCAGCGGATATTGACGCAAGTTTGCAGATATTCATATAATAAAATGCCTGTGTGTTATAAGTTATGGAAACGTTAATACACGCACACTGATCATAAACCAAGGCATTTAAATCGATCGTATATTTTATTTCAAATAGCTGTAATAACATAATAATAATAATAATAATAATAATATATGAAACTCGATGAGATCCTAAGACTGCCCTATATTTATAAATTCACATAATAATAATAATAATAATAATAATAATAATAATAATAATAATATATCGTCCCTCCGGGTTTGGGGGTCGAATCCTGCCTAGTCACTGTGTGCGCGGAGTTTTCTACGGGCTTCCTCCGGGTACTCCGGTTTCCTCCCCCACTCCAAAGACATGTGTTGTAGGCTGACTGGCATTTCCAAATTGTCTGTAGTGTGTGTGCGATTGTGCACCCTGTCCAGGGTGTCCTCCGACTTGTGCCCAGAGTTCCCTGGGATAGCCTCCGAGCTCCCCTGCGATCCTGTGTAGGATAAGCGGTATGGAAAATGGATAGACAATATCGATATGTATAAATCAAGATAATAAACACCTTTTTCCATTCATTCATCTTCAGTAACTGCTTTATCCTGGTCTGTGTGATGGTGGATCCGGACGCAAACTTGGGAACACTAGGTGAGAGGTAGAAATACACTCAGGATTGGACGCCAGTCTACCACGGTGCACATACATTCACGCACTCATTCACACCAAGAGGAAACTCATAGGCACGAATCAACCTACAGTACCAGAATGTTGGGTTTTTTTTTTATTTTTAGAGAGAGCGAGAACCCAGAGGAAACCCCCACACGGATGCTGTAGTAACCTGAGCTCCGGATCGAACCAGGGACGGCTACTCACTGCACCATCACGCCTTCCGTGACGATATGATATCAATTAAATGACAAATAGAATGAAGAACTCCTACAGTATATAAAGTGTGCTATAAAACACAGACTTGACCTTGCATTATAAAATTTCTCCCTCATTTCGGCTTACTGGGATCATGTGATCTCTCCGGGTCTAACGGTTGAACTTAAGGATTAACATTTGAACTGAACTTAGAGAAAAGAGCAGTTCATTTCCGACGAATAAGGAGGTGCAGCCTCTTACTTACTTTATGTACTTCACACTCTTAAACTAGCCCTCATGTCCAAAACAATTCGAAATGATTAACACCTCTTGCGCAGCTGATTCTGATTATGTTTGGCTCAAGATTGCTAGCTATTGTAGCTGAAACCCAAATTGTATTTATTTATTTATTTATCTATTTATTTATAGCAATTAGCATGTGAACCCTTCGAAATATACAGTATCATATCAAGATTTTGCTCCATATTAGCTAAGATAGCTGGCCGATTGAGTAAAATTTCAAACGAAATATACACTCTCGGTGTATAAATTACCGAGAGAGCGTTAAGTGTGAGCTCGGTTTCATGACCAATCACATCAAAAATCAGAAGGAAGTGTAAACGTCAGAGCCTGCATAGCTGGCCAGCCACAGGCTGAGCGTGAGGCCACTAGTCCGACCCTGATGGCTTCCTGTGACGCAATTCCTGTTTTAAAAAGCGTTTTCCAGGAGATTTTAATCTGAGCCTGCATTTCAGTTTAAACTCATTCTACCGTCGTTCATTTCCGCGCTTCCATTTTCGATCTGTTCTACATCATCTAAACGTTATTACGATTACGTAATACCTTAAATGGTTCCGAAGAGAAGTAAAGACCGAACTGGCAACGACTGAACCGATCCGAACAGTGAATCTTTCAAAACATTTCATAATACAGTCGTCTTAGGCCTTAAAGCCAGCACAAAACAAGAAATATTGAAAGCAACCCGTCCATAACGCTCACAATTATCGCTCTGAAAATGAATATACCAATCTAATTTATAAACCACGCCCCCACTTTAGTGTGCAATTGGTTCAAGTGAAAGTTAGCACAAATATATTCTAGTTTTGTGAGCATTCGCACAATAATATTACATTTAACCCGGAAAAGTAAGTAAAATATACACTTTGGGTTTTGGCCACATATTGATATGGATTAATTCAGTACAGAACTTTTTTTTTAGCAATTAAGTGATTCTAATCATTTTCTTTTTTATGCAAAAATCGCAAATGTTTATTTGAACCACCGAACCGTTTCTTTCAGTGTCATTCAAGCCCGAGAAACTGAAATCCCATCTGTGTTGCTTTGTGAGAAATCTGCGCTAGTTCGCGTTCAGTTCATTAAGTGAACGTTTAGCTAATGTTAGCCATTTAAAGTTGCTGGCGCTTGATGTTAGCGGTTCAGAGATGTTCCCCGTCCATCGTGAGTAGTTTCTTGAGCATTCGACGCGTTGCAACTGATTTATGATTCTATCGAAATGATTTCGAACACTTATAATGACATGTTCAGGGAGACGTTCTAAAAATATTTATATTGGAGAGTTAATTATTTGCTGGTTAGCAAATCAAAGCGTTGCTGTGTGCTTGTGAAACCGTAATAACTGGGTAGAAATCAGGCCATGTGTGTAAACAGTCGAAATCATTTGGTTTTGGGAAACAATAAGCTGTCTCTCATCTCATCCCGAACTGCAAATAGCAAACCGTTGACACGTCTTGGCCGTGTCAGGTTTGCGGTACGTGGTGGGATGATAAACCTGATGCGACCTTTTCTTTCTTCGCCTACATCCTGGGCTCGTGGTCTCATAATTTAGCTGTGATTAAAAATTCAAGAGAAGCACTTTTGTGTAAACAGTGTGTCGCAAAAACACAGCCACGGCGGAGCCTCAGCCGGTGATTAGTCAGCCATGTTGGGAGACGGGAGATGACATAAGGATGGCAGACTGTGTTTTTCTTTTTATGAATCGCAGATACCTCCCTAGAGGGCGAGATAAAGATAGGAGCTATCAAGGAGGGAGACGCATGATTTAAGGCATTATATCGGTAAATTACCCTACGCTCCAACGAGGGTTTAATTGCTAACGTAAAATCACAGAGCAAAAACGGCAGTGCATATGTGTTTTGAATAGAGACAGACGTTCAGATGTATTTTGGGGTTTGATGTGCTCATTTGTCACCCCACTCTCTCTCTCTTTCTCTTTCTCACTCTCACTCTCTCTTTCTTTTCTCCCTGGTTCTTCCTCTGCCCCACCTCTTTATATCTAATAGCCAATTTGCTGCATGAGCTGCATGAGCAGACACACGATCTCACCTCTTTTAAACTCACACACTTCTAGACATTACTGAGGTCTGATTAGGGCTAGAAAGGCTGACAAATTTACCAATTACACAGATGAAGAGGTGTACGGTTCCTTTTAGACGGGGCCGCGTTAACTTTTATCTGGCGTGAGGTCACGAGTCTCCATTTTTAAACCAATTTCATTGATGAATCATTTTCCAATTATTATACTTGGCTGTGAAGAAGGATGAAAAGTGAAGTTGTTGGTGGCATAAATACAAAAAATTGATGAACGTTGCCGGCTCGGAGTACATCAGAACGTCAGCTATATTAGAAAAGTCAGGCTTCGACCTCTCACACTGTTTAATCGCTGCCATTTTGAGGACCGACCGCCCGCATCAATGTTATTGAAGATTTATTTGGCTTGGTGTTTAGCATGTTTGCCTCGCAGCTCCAGCGTTGGAGGGGTTTGAATTCCACCTGTATGTGTGTGGCGTTTGCATGTTCTCCTTGCTTGGGTTTCCTTTGGGTACTCCGGTTTCCTCCCCAGTCTAAAAGACATGTCTTGTAGGCTGGTCGGCATGTCCAAATTGTCCATAGTGTGTGAATGTGCGTGTGATTGTGCCCTGGGTTGGCACCCCATCCAGGATTGTGCCCTGAGATCCCTGAGATAGGCTCCAGGCTCCTCGTGACCCAGTTTAGGATACGCAGTACAGAAATTGGATGGATGGATGATAATCCACTGCTCTGATATACTCCATTACTTAAAATACCTCTTCAACAAGATGTAGCTCTGTTATGGCAAAACTGGGAAGTTTATTTTAGCAGTACGTCTTGCTAACGTTAGCAAAAGTTAGTCAGTTACCTACCTCGATATGAAGAGCTGGTAGGCTTCTGTGCTCTTAAAGCGTCCTGAAACAGTACATTTTCTGAGATTTTAACAGAGGTGTTTGTGTCGCACATCATTAAAGGCAACGATAGCATCCAGTAATTTGAATTGTATTAGAAAACTGGTTAATTTGGAGGTTTTTTCCGCTATTTTCGCCTTCGGGGTCAAAAATCTACATTGTGACAATGTACTATAGTACGTCGATGATGCGGTGCAGCAGGTGGTGCTTTTCCAACGCGATGGAGCTACCGAAGCCGACAGAACAGCAGTAGACTCTGGTAAAGGCAGACGAGGAGGTGTTGGCATCTATGTAAACAAAGGCTGGTGTACAGACTAAGACACGTTGGTCTGCTGATGTTGAGTACCTCATTATTGAGTATAGACCCTTCTATCTACCGTGTGAGTTAATAATCGCTGCTGTGTACGTCCCCCTGGAGGCTAATTCTAAACTAGCCACGAAAGAACTTGGGGCTAGCATTAGCAAGCTACAAACAGAACATTCAGATTTACCAGATTTTCCCCACCAGAGGTGATAATACTTTGGATCATGTCTACACTAATGTAACTGAAGCTAATCAAGTCATCATCCGCCCCCACCTTATTCAATCTGATCACCTATCCCTGCTGCTACACCCGAAGTATACCCCTATCGTGAAACGGGTTAAAACATCATTTATAGCGGGTATATAAACATATATATTTACGCATTTATAATTAGTTAGGTGCTGGAGATGTAGGTCCATCATGATAAACTCAACCAATTTTTTACAAAACTCGCTTTGTTACAGTCGTCCGAAAGTCGTCTACGTCACCGGTAACGTCAGTGTAAATGCACAAACACTGTCCAGAGCAAGGAAGTTGGACGAGGTGTCGTGTGCTAAGTTACAGAACATTTTACCGCTATCAATATATTTATTAATGCCTTAAACTCACAGGAGTCCAAATTTACATTTCTCACCACTGTAACCACTTACCTGTCCTATTATTTTCACCATAATTACTGAAAACCTCCTCGTAGCTACTGAATCGTGAGCCAGGGGTTTAAGCATTCAAAAAGAACTATAATGGATTCCTAATGATATCCCAGGACACTTTACTGATTCATTTACATAACAGGAATATCAGCTACTGTATAACAATAAAACCGTCCATGAGGATGACAGAAAATCATATCGTTTCTTAACTTTTATCCTGCAGCGAGGTGACAAAGTTCAAGCGTCCATATTTAACATGATTTAATTTAAGAATCAATTTGGGCTTTTGTGGTGTGCAGAAATTATACTTTGGGAAATCTGTAAAAAAAAAAAAAAAAAAAAAAAGAGGATGAGAAGTGATCTGTCATCTTGTGCTTTTGGTTAAGGAGCATCTTCAAAAACAATTCCAGTCCCAAACGGGAACATTGCTCTTGTGGTGGGGTAAATGAATCACGAGTCACGAGTCATGAGTCACGAATCACAAATCACTGTCCATTATCTTGACTGCTGGATTTAGGGGCAATTTTTTATTAATGATGAAGTAAGACAGATATGTAAGCATCCTGGTGTCTGTGTGTGTGTGTGTGTGTGTGTGTATGTGTGTGTGAGAGAGAGAGAAAGAGAGAGAGAGAGGCTAACAATATCAAAGATATGAATATATAGATGACTCATTGGGCTAAATCCTATTTCATGTCATGTTGGAGAATTCAGAAGACCAGGAAATCTTATAGGTCTATATTCGGGTTGCAGCCATATTCCGAATACGATGTTTATATGCGTACATTCGTCAGGATATGCCTGTACATATGCCTGAGTCGCCGTTCCTATATACCTAGCCTACAGCTAAGCATCTATTAGCATCCACTATTCCTTGTGGACCGAGCATGCGCATATATCTCCTTTCAGTGGATTTTCTGAATAAGGTGTTTACATGCAACAAATTCCAGGGCTGGGAATCAGAATTTGTTGAATCAGAATATCGTCTAAATATGGATCGGGCAATATTGCTAAATTCCGATTAATATCGGCATTGTTATTTTGTTTACTAGATGAAAATGGGGCTGTTTGTTTATTTATTTATTTATTTATTTATTTAATATTACCTAGCATAAGCATATAGGTGTGATCATGTAAGGTCATCAGGTCACAAATGTGAATTTTTAATCTGAAACTCATATGTTAAGACATTTCCTTAAAAGCGTGGCATGTCCATTTAGCCCTTAGCCTAGCATTCAAATGTTTGGTCACATTCTTAGCTCGTGTTTTTTAATTCTAGAAGTGTGTGAATAATCGTTGTAACTAATAATTGATCACATTTGATTGTTGTAGTTGTATGTGTGGTTTTGTGATCGAGTAGTGTTTACTTCGTTTGTCAGGAGTGTTTATCCTGTAACGTACACTAGCTCAGGTTAGCTTGAGGCCTCTCAGAAACTTACCATGTCTGTAACAAAACATTTCTTTAACAATTGGTTGAACCTACAGCGATTAGTTGATTACTTGAGACTTGAGCTACGGAGTCTCACACCTTCCAGTATGGCTGACACGTATTTTCTTTCAGCAGGAGCTAGCTAATGAACGCGGCTAATTCCGCACCTAGTGTTTTTCTAGATCTATGAATATCATAGCGACGATAGCAACAGACAATAACGTAGGCCGGTAAACCGTGTGCGTCTGCGGCAGTAGTAATAACAGAAAGAAAAAGGGAGACGGATGCAAGGAGGGATGTGTGAGACAAGAAAGAGTCTGAGAGGACTGCGAAAACGAGACAGAGGCAGAAAAACAAGTAAGCAATAGCAGCTGAAGTGTACACACTGAAGACTCAGTTAAAGCACATGCTTTCTGTCTGATCTGTCATTTCCCTTTCTGTCAGCCTGGACACTGGACCGCTTTTCTGACTTGCCCATGGCCATACATTCAGCTTCACACATATTTGTGTGTGTGTGTGTGTGTGTGTGTGTGTGTGTGTGTGTGTGTGTGTGTGTGTGTGTGTGTGAATTTGCGGTACTTCTTGGCAGAACAAACAGGCCTGAGGCAAGGAAGGACAGTTTACTACTTTTCTGAAAAGGTGTATTTTATTTTATTTGTATGCTTTCTCTCTGTATGTCTCTCTGTGCCTGTGTGTGTGTGTGTGTGTGTGTGTGTGTGTGTGTGTGTGTGTGTGTGTGTGTGTGTGTGTGTGTGTTTGTGTGTGTTCTTTTTCAGTAAGTGTTTTATCCTGGTCAGGGTGGCGGTGGATTCGGAGCTTATCCGGGGAAAACAGCCCGGATGGAACGCCAGTCGACTGGAGTGAAATAGTAGATCAGACATATTATTAAACAAAGACAAAATATGTTCATAAGTAAATAAATACGTTGTCATAGAAACAATTAAAAAATAAAATCATAGAAAATTCTAATAAGATATGGAAATGGGAAAGTAAAATGTAACGACTAATGAAAATTTAATTTCAATCAAAATGTTAACGGACAGAGCATTTACAAAATCGGCAGCTTTTATTATAAAAACAACAACAACAACAACAAACAACAACAAAACTAAGAACCATAAGGTTTCCTTTTGGTTAAGATTAGGGTTAGCATTAATAATTACATTAATAGAAGGTCCTCACAAGGATAGTATGAAAATGTGTGTGTGTGTGTGTGTGTGTGTGTGTGTGTGTGTGTGTGTGTGTGTGCAGTATACAGTGTATATGAGCCTATATCCTGATTTGCTGGTGCATGCTGCCTCCCGCTGGCAGGAAGTTCCTATTCAACTGCACATTTCTGTCCCATTAAATAAATATGATATTTTGTTTAAAGCATCCTGGGACGTTTTGGTGTCTAATGCATCATAAACAATGCAAATATCTAACCCTCGGACAATTCTACAGCTTTATTTTGCACGTACACGTGCGTGGAAAGTAGAACTTGTCGCTACGCGAAGCATTTGACCTTTTCATCGCAGTAAAACGAGTTCACGTTGTTTCAATTGCCCGCGCTGATGCAAACAAGGGACGTCCAATTTATTATCCTCTCCTCCAACACGGGTGCTTAACAGGCCGTTACGGAAAGCTGTCCTGTCTCCTTCTCCGTCCATGCCTCAGTGAAATCCGGCCCATTAGCTGCAGAAGCTCTGCTCCAGCCTGATGCGGTCTCTGTTGGAGGATTTCCTATAAGAAGGGAGCTCACAGAGGGATCCTTGTGTCCCGCTTAATCGGTGTGAACTCGTTTTCTTTTCCTGCATGACACACTGACAGCTGACCTCGGTGTAGCATCTCAGTGGCAGATATCGAGTTTGCGTAATTGTCCGCAATAAAATGAAAAACAAAGGCTGCTTTGTTTCAAAGGCAGGACTAAATATATCAGGGTGAGCACGCCAGAAATTGGGGTTTTCTTGAAGGGTCAAAGAGGGAAAGAGCTACAGGAGAGGGTGTGTGTGTGTGTGTGTGTGTGTGTGTGTGTGTGGGCATATATTTATACACTATCTGCATAGTGTATGTGTATCAGGATGTAACTATTTGTTTCTATGTGTTGTACGTTTGTTTATTACTATGTTTCTGTGTGTGTGTGTGTGTGTTTTGTGTTTGTGTGTGTGTTTTGTGTGTGTGTGCATGTGTGTTTTGTGTGTGTGTTGTGTGTGTGTTTTGTGTGTGTGCATGTGTGTGTGTATGTTTTGTGTGTGTGTGTTTTGTGTGTGTGTATGTATGTGTGTGTGTGTGTGTGTTTTCTGTGTGTGTGTGTGTGTGTGTGTGTGTGTGTGAGGACAGAGGCATTTTGTCAGCAGCAGTGTTCTCAGGGTGTTGTTTGGAGTTGTGGTTCGCTGCTGGATGATGTGAGTGCATTCCTGTAGCAGTCCACGCTGGGAGGCTTCTGGCCCACAATGCCTTTCATGTCTCCTAACCACAGGCCCAGCGCAGGCGCCTCCTCGCTCCGCCCCATCGGGCAACGTTAACGCGCTCTCTCTCTCTCTCTCTCTCACACACACACCTCTCTCTCTCTCAATCCCTACCTCTGGTCACTGTAATTGTTATCCCGTGTTGTTGAATCCTTCCAAAAGTGACACACCACATGTTTTCTCATTTTCTCATTACTGGTGTTATGGTCTAATTCCCAGATCCCTTACCTCCTGCTCATTCTCTCACTCTCATTTTATTATCATTCTCTCTCTTTGTCTTATCCATGACCAAGGAAAGAGCTAGAAATGAAGCGTCTCTGTTGCCTGGCTTGAGATCCGTTCTCACCTGCCTTCCACTAACTATTATAATACCACTGCACTGTTAAATTCTCGATTCTGATTGGTCAGAACCTGTTGAGGTAATAACTGCTTCTATACCAGGAGCTCTGACAGCAGATCCAGCTGGAAGGTAAATCAAAGGTTTATATTAATGGATTTGCGCTAATACTTTATCATTTCTATAGTATCAGCTCATTCATAGGGACTTCTATACTGGACTTCTATACTGGACGTCTATAATGGACTTCTATACTGGACTTCTATACCAGACTTCTATACTGGACTTCTATACTGGACTTCTATACTGGACGTCTATAATGGACTTCTATACTGGACTTCTATACCAGACTTCTATACTGGACTTCTATACCAGACTTCTATACTGGACGTCTATAATGGACTTCTATACTGGACTTCTATACCAGACTTCTATACTGGACTTCTATACCAGACTTCTATACTGGACGTCTATAATGGACTTCTATACTGGACGTCTATAATGGACTTCTATACTGGACTTCTATACCGGACTTCTATACTGGACGTCTATTCTGGACGTCTATAATGGACTTCTATACTGGACTTCTATACCGGACTTCTATACTGGACTCTCCACATAAACAGATTAATAAAACTTCCAATTCTTGATATTGTAAAGTTTCCTGGAACTAGGTGTTTATTTAATATTTTTGGAAGGAGTCTCCAGCGTCAGTGCTTCGTAGGACAGACAAGAAAGTCTAGTCTGGTCTAGTCTAAAGCTAGAGAGCGAACAACTGTTTATAAACTGATGAAAAAAAAAAAAACAATAGGAACCATCACAGAAATTCTAATAGTTTCCACTACAAATACCATTAGAAACCATCAGCTAACTATTAAAACCACTACCATTATAGGTCCTTAATGGTATCCACTAGAGATAACATTCCACCAATAGACGGCAACAAATTACCAGTAAAGACCCACAGGGACCATTACAGTTTCCATTAAAACCATTACAAATTCTATGAGGGTTTCTATTGTTTTTTTTTTGTTTGGTTGCTTGTTTGTTTGTTTGTTTTTTTCATCAGGGCTGACTTTTCCCAACAATACATGTATCTGTAAACTGAAGAAAAAAAAAAATAAAATAAAAAAAGTGATCATGATCTTTAATAAATCATTGGCAAATTGCTTTTGTATAAAAAGGAGAAGAAGAAAAAACTTCAGGACAAGCTGTTTTTTTTTTTTTTTTTTTTTTTGGGGGGGGGGGGTAAAGCTTGTGGGGGTAACCATAGCAACCACATGGTGTTAAATCTTGCAACATGTTTATGTATGATTGGGTTTATGTGTAATATTTTAAAATATAAATCTATATGTGCAAATATGAAGTACACTTCACCAGTGATAAAAATGCATACAGTATATGGTTGGTGGATATATAGATGAATATAGTTAATATTTACAATTATTAACAATTATCACCAAAAATAAAAAGCAAGCATCTAATCAGACTCCATATATGGTCATATATCAGATTTTCCTACGGATCGTGTCATTCCTGTGTACACTTCGGCCATTCTGGCATGGAACACGTATATAGTAAACGTGCCTTACAAATAATGCTAAGCACCAACTGGAGCTCGTTACAGCTAATAACAATATGACTAGCATGCTAAACGTTCTTTCGCCAAATACAATAACTGATTAATAATGTTTCGTTATGGTTACATAACGAGTGTATCGCTCACTTTCTGTTCCGATAAACGTTTCGTGGTACTGTTTACAGCACTCTTGGCTAACTTTGCTTGCTAGCTTTAGTGCATGATTTTAAGTTTCCTACGGCTTAACACGATGGCATATGACACACACTTCTCCGGCACAAAACTACCACTCCGTCTGCCAACCCAAACCGCCCTCGCCCATTTCACTTTCTACAGCGCTGTATGCGATTTCATATTCTCTCTTCATTCCGTGTATAAATACGGTCGGCGTTTCAAATCTTCAGTCATTAAACCCAAGGCTCAGGAACTCGAAAATACGCTGAGTTTATTTTATTATGGGATGTTCAGACAGCCGCAAAGCATTTTTTAGTAACCGTGGCAGCAGCCATGTGTATTTTAGTGCCTCAGCCATATGTTGGATGCTGCTGAGTGTGTGTGTGTGTGTGTGTGTGTGTACAGTATGTGTGTGTGTGGTTGTATGAAATAGAGGTATCTATCAAATAACATGCAGTACTTGAAAGTGTGTATATGCAGCAAAAACTTTAGCATATTATTTTTCTTTCTGACCCTCAGAGGAACCATGCTAAATTTAACTTCAATCATAGTCTGCATTAGCAAGCACCATCCTTAGTGTTTACACCAAAGTTCCTGAACCTTTTGAGGAACTATAGCGTTCTACCCAGAGGAAACAAATAAACAAACATGTTCGAAAGGAAAAGGGTTCATAAAAAGAGTTTCAACCTAACAAGCACCACAGTAGTTCCTGGTTTGCAGAAACATATACACTCCAGAGCAGTAACTTAAAAGGTTTCTGAAACTTTGGAAAGGAAAGAAATCAAATCTGTGCTGGTTCTTCCTGGTGGACATGCACATAAAATGACTGGGTTTCTTAAAAAAAAAAAGTTCCTCGGTTTCTGAAAAGGGTCCTAGTGCAGAAATGTACATGGTTTCCTAAAACGTTTTTGAAAAAGCTCCCAGGTTCCAGAAACGGTTCCTGTTGTGAAAATGTTCCTAAAGTTCTTTCATTTCAGAAAGGATTCCTATAGTGAAAACGCAAGCAAAGTTCCAGAGTTTGGGGGTTTCTGAAAAAGCTGCCGGGTTCCTGAAAAGGTTCCTGTTGTGAAAATCTTTTCCACAACCCAGGACCTTCAGAACTTTGGACATACAGTTTTCAAGTTTATGCAAGGGTTCCAAATTTTTATTTATTTATTTATTTATTTATTTTTAATTTTTAAAAAGTTATTTGAAGATTCAGAAATTTTAACTGAAAGATTATTTGAACAGTTAACATAATATTTTTTTTCTCTGGGCTTGATCAGTTCATGGCTACCTCTCCCCCTCTCTCTCTCTCTCTCTCTCTCACTCTCTCTCTCTCTCTCAGGTCACCTGATATCTTCAGGTAGCTCTTTCCATACTGGACACACCACTAACCCACACCTCTATCCTTCTGACCTCAGAACTGTGGCCACCTACATCAATCAAGGCAATAACGTAGGCCAGGCCTCTTAGCTGAAAAAGAGAGAGAGAGAGAGAGAGAGAGAGAGAGAGAGAGAGAGAGAGACTGAGACAGACAGAGAGAGTGAGGGAGAGGGAGGGGACATTGGTAACCCACTCTTAGGGGTAATTGTGTGCATGTATGAGGTAACAGGAGGGATGGAGAAAGACTTTGGGGGTGTAATGAGCACTTGTGGAGGGTTGACGCCAGACGTTTGGGTGGTCCTTCCCCAGCCCGAGCGCCCCCATAACCCAACACTCAGATCCTCTTTCTCTCCTTCTATCCTCTGTTACTCAGGTAGAACCCACCTCTTCACCTCCGGCTGGGCCCGAACAAAGGGATGACCAAAAGCCCAGTAATGCTGGCGCCTGACTTTCTCTCTTTCTTTCTTTCTCTCTCTCTTTGAGTTTCTCACAGGCTGTTGGTCCTCTTCAAAACCTCTCATTGAATTACATCACATCAAAAGCAATAAGCTAATTACAAATGACTCCGGCCGCGTAAGCAGTAAATACTAAATCAACGTAAATTGATTTAATCATTTCCGCACTCAAATAAAGAAGGAGGGGGGGGGGGGGGGTGTGTGTGTTTATCGGCAGTCTGGAGTTGCAATCTTTCAGGCGCTGGAGTAATAATTTAGTCAATTCAAAAGAAAAATCGAACCGCTTTTGTTTTTGTTTGCATAAGCAAATCTGAATTTGAATATCCAGCTTTGGTGACGACGATAAAGTAGCTCTGACTCGTCGTACTCTATGTCTGTCTCTCTCTCTCTCTCTCTCTCTCACTCTCTTCGTCTTCGTTTGGATGAGGTGTTCTGGTGCATATGTGGTTTCTTCAATCATTTATCACGGTTGCAGAATAGGAAATGTTTTATGCATGACACAATATGCATCTTAAAAGCACACGCATTAGGAAAGACAGTGGAAATGCAAAAAAAAAAAAAAAAAAAGAGAGCAGCGTAGATGTTTACTTATTCATAACGTCTGCACAGAGACGCGTGTTTCCGGCTACTCCTCGTTATCGTTCTTCTAGAAGTGCTAAGCACCGATTGGGTGTCCGATATCATCCGATAATCGGAAGCATTGCGTCCGATCGCCTTCTGATCAGATCCGCCGGACGTCTGCATAATGAAGAGCAAGCTCGGTTTTCTTTTTTGGTGTTTTCTGTAGTGCAGATGTGAACGTTTAGCTAACATTTTTGGTCGACTTAGCCATTATAACGAATCCTATTCCAGGCTACTAAGTTTTTATTTTATGTACGTGTTCATTTAGACATTCGATATGTTTTCATGAGAAAACGTGGGAAATGCATGGGGATCACTCGTAAGGTTTCGAGTTATTTTTTTGTTGTTTTGTTTTTTTTTTGTTTTTTTTTTTACCTTTAACAGATTCAGAAATGTTTCGTTTTCAAGAAAAACCAAAAGCTCTATTGTGATCTTTATCGTGTCCATCATTGTCTGATTTCCTCAGCAAATGTGTTTCTTGGTGTTATGGAAACTTCTAGCACAGCACACATGACCAGATCTTTAAATATAAATTAATTTACCTATATTACTTATGATTATGGTTAAATAACAATACACAGTACTGTGCAAAAGTCTTTGGTTTGTTTTTGTTTTGTTTTGTTTTTTTTTTAGTACAAACTTCAGTACAGTACAAAAACGTTTTAGATTTGCAAACATTCGTTTTCTAGCACAAAATGTTAAAAGAAAAATTTGTATGTCAGTAAAGAAATTAGCACATTATGTAACGGACCACTCTTTGAAGGCTCTTGGGTTTTGCTGCAAAAATAAGAAGCGAGTACGACAGTCGAAGTCTCCAGAAGAACTGCGGCTGGTTCTGCAAGATGCTCGATAACACTTACAGCTCATTTCCTTATAAACCTGCACTAATTCTACCTGAGAATACGAAGAAAGAAAAAAAATTAAGCAAAGTGTCATCACGACAAATATTGACTTAGTTTCACTTATCACTGTTTCCTGCTCTTTATAGTATTTTTTTTTTAAATGTAGAAACATATATTTTCATTATTTTGAAGGCATCTTTGCTCTACAGCATTTATTTGCTTGTGTCTAAGACTTTTGCACAGCACTGTATACATATCCAGATCCACAACATCTGTATCTGCTTCCAACCGACGGTGCATAGAGCCACAGGTACAGTAGAGTGTGTTAAGTGACAGAAACACTGGGTTTGTTGAGCAAGTCAGCCATCTAATGGACGGCAATGGAACAGATGCCGGTGAGGGTGGTGAAGACCTGGAATAAGTAACTCTGACAAAGGTGAAAAACAAAAAGGAAGCCGTATACTCTATACGGCCACAAGTATGTGGACACCTGACCAATCACACTCGTGTGTTGCTTGCTGAACATGCCAATCCAGATTTAGTCGCTGTTGCTGTTATAATTACATCCATTCTTCTGGGTAGGCTTTCCACTAGATTTTGGAGCGTGGCTGTTGGGATTTGTGTTCATTCAGAGATAAGAGCGTCAGTGAGATCAGGCACTGATGTTAGGTGAGGAGGTCTGGGGTGCAGCCGGCGTTCCAGTTCATCCCAATGGTGTCCAGTGGGGTTGAGGTCAGGGCTCTGTGCAGGATACTCGAGTTCTTCCACTACAACGTTGTCTTCAAACCGGGTCTTCACGCAGCTCAGTTTGTGCACAGGGGCATCGTCATGCTGGGACAGGTTTGCGGTCCTTTAGTTCCATTCAAGGCACACAAAGACATACTATACAATTGTGAGCATCCATGTTTGTGGCAACAGTTTGGGTAAGAACCACATATAGGTGTGATGGTCTGGTTTCCACATTTTTTAAAAAAATTTTTTTATCCATGTAGTGTAGTAATAGTTCTTTAAAGAGCTACATGTTCTATAGGGCCAAAGAAGAAGGACTGGAGTCAGGGGGTTTGTTTAGAAGTTTTGCTAGCAAAGTATTACCTGCAGATATTCAGTCTAACAGCACTCTTTCTCAAGTGAAATTGTTCTTATACAGTTCTCCAGGTTGGAAAGAAATGAATAACAAACACAGTAACTGACATTTCAGACACAATATGACCAAATATTATGTTTATTTTTGCCAACAGAAATAGTTCCTAAAGAAGCCACAGATGAATGTTGCATGTTGCCAGGCAACGCACAGACTGACTGACAGCCCGTAGTAAGTGTAGTAAGTTTCAATGCAAGGAACTTTTATGTAGCGAACACAAGCGCTAGACAAGCGGACAAGCTGAACGATACATACAGTGAAATGTACTAGTGCTGTTAACTGAATATCAGCTCTCTTGGAACACTTGGACACTTGTCCAATCAAATTAGTTGTATAATGTAATAGAGGGGCGCAGGGTGGGCTTAGTGGTCAGCACGTTCGCCTCACACCTCCAGGGTCGGGGGTTCGATTCCCACCGTGGCCCTGTGTGTGTGGAGTTGGCATGTTCTCCCCGTGCTGCGGGGGTTTCCTCCGGGTACTCCGGTTTCCTCCCCCAGTCCAAAGACATGCATGGTAGTCTGATTGGCGTGTCTAAAGTGTCCGTAGTGTATGAATGGGTGTGTGAATGTGTATGTGATTGTGCCCTGCGATGGATTGGCACCCCGTCCAGTGTGTACCCCGCCTCGTGCCCGATGCTCCCTGGGATAGGCTCCAGGTTCCCCGTGACCCTGAGAAGGATAAGCGGTATAGAAGATGGATGGTTGGAAATAATAGAGGTGTAAAGGAATGTACATCTCCAGATCTGACTGCTTTATTTAAACAAATTTAACAAGAAAAAAAAAGAAAACAAGCAATGTCCTGATATTTGGCTAGTGTCATTCTGAAGGACAGGACAGAGAGTGTAATGTCATCATTTCCACCTAGAAAGCAGAACCGGTTCCAGTATACTCTCTTTGACTCCCAAGAAATGGGATCAGGTTTCAAAGGTAAAAATAAATAAATAAATACCTACATACATTCTGTTGCAGCAACAACTTGTATCTGACATTGAATTGTCTGTTTATTTATACAGAGACATGTGCTTAACCTCCAGACTGGTTAATATTGATCATTAGTAGGTACTAGTAACCTTGAATTGTCAGTATGTACATAACAGCTGCTATGTAAGAACTAAAACACAACATGGCATGCTGTTAAAGGAAAAAAAAAAAAAAAATCAATGACAGGGCTGTGTGTTGCGGCCTGATGTGAACCTTAGTGTTATTCTTACTAGCATGACATTCATATAACAGATTATTCTGGTGTTTTAGTCAGCTTAGAGTACAGTACACCACAGCATACAATTGCCAATGTATGACATGCCATTTTTTATCCATTTATAGTTACATTTAATGTTGTGCAATGTCCAAGAGACAAGTTAGTTCCTGTTATCATTCATGCTGTAATGTCTATAACCAACTGTTCCTTTACTAGCCTGTCTTTTTTCTTCTCTTCGTTACTGTAAAAAGACATCACAAAGACTTTACCTCAGAGTTTTGCAAAGCGCTGACACTGGAGACTCCTTCCAAAAACGCTAAATGAGTAAGTCTTTATTTTAGAAACGAGCGCATTGATGTAAACACTGCAGTGATCATTACAGTCAGAGCTGTTGTTCTAGAAACTTAATGAACACCATGTAGAAAATTCAGAATATTTATTGGCTGGGAAATGAATCGGACCGGACCACGTGTACGTGTGTCGGCCGTGACGCCCTGTACACGTCTTCAAACGCTCGAAAACGAAATGATTGCTTTATTATGATTATAAATAAATGAATGCAGGAATATGAGCGTAGGTGAGTGTGGCGCAATGTGCGTGTACGGTGTCCTGTACAGCTTGGCCTGCGGTTCGTCCCGGTCTCATTTATCCCGTGTAAATAACCTCAAATTATCCATAAAACGGAGATGCCAGAAATCCCTTCCTTCTTCATCTGGTCCGTATTAATGTTTTACAGCAACAATTACTGCCTGCTGAAGCCCAGGGGACGTAAAGCTGGGTACATAAAGGGGACAGCACATGTGCACTCACACACACCCACCTACACGCTGTCTTTTAAAATCAAAGTGGATCCGTTTGAGAAGGTTTAATTAACGAGAATTAAACCAACATGGTCTCAAATCCGTCAAGATTTCACGGTAAAGAAGGTCAGAGTGAGGAGAAATCGGATCGACGTTATCGATCACTTGTTTGACTTTCCATGAGATCCGGTCGATGGTAGATTATGAAAGCCTTACGAAGCTACTTTCTTTCTTTTCTTCTCTCTCTCTTTTTTTTTTCTCTCCTGTCTTTTCTCCAGTGCTGTTCAAACGGAGATCCTTTAGCCTATCGGAGACGGATGATTGTTCTGTAAAATGCCGGCTGCTTAATGCAGAGTTTAATATCCGGCGATAATTACCGCTCATTTCAGAGATGCTGCGCTTTAGGAACAGGTGCCTAATGTCACCATTTCAGTTCTTTTTCCACTAGGCTCACTTATATCCACTCATGCTTGGGATGAGTAAAATAGCGAGATAGCAGAAGAAAAGGAGAATCCGTCATTTCAGCCAGCCCTGGATCTCCTATCCTGCCATTCTCAGGCTGCGATGGGGCAAGAGAGGAGCACATTCGAGAAGCACATTAAGCAGGAAGCAATTAACACGGGCACGGTAGTTAATTTGGACTTTAGTGCTGTAGCAGCTGGAAATGTGAACGCCGGCGCTACAGTATCTTATCTCCTCTCCAGTACTGCTGCATTAACAAAAGTGTTACGGAAAAGAGGATTTGCGCCGAATGAAAAAAGACCACATACGCAGACTGTACTTAGGATACAATAATACAATTCTGATAGAAGAGGGATATATATATATATATATATATATATATATATATATATATATATATATATATATATATATATATATATATATATTTACAAGGGAACTAAGAAGTGGATAATAAGTACAATCCTAAATATAAAAGTGCCAGAAAAGGTTCTTTCAAGCATATAAAAGATCGATTATATATATATATATATATATATATATATATATATATATATATATATATATATATATACACAGACCAGTGCTAACAAGCTAAAACAGGTGAATTGAGATGGTGCAGTGGCTGATGGGAAACCTAGTTTCTAGTCCTTCTCCTAGTCATGACACCTGCCACATATTGGTAACATTTACAGCAGGATTTTTGTACGTTTTCGGCGGTAAAAACCAAATTGGTCGAAGATTCATGAATCCGAAGGTTGTTTGAGAAATCCGAACCATGGTTCTTCTTTGGCGACCTTTTCTGAAACATTTGAAGAATGTAATAGAAAGAGAGAGGTTTTATTTTCTTTATGTTTAGTTGGCCAGCATGACGAGTCTTACAAAATTACTCTAATAAATCAGTTAACATTTTCCCGTGAATGTCATATTGTCATAATTAATATTCGGCTCGGTGCGAAAGTTTGTACACCCGTACAGTGAAATGATGAAACTGACGCTTTTTTCCCCTCCAGATATTCATTCTTTCATTAGCACAAGTAATAAAATTGTTAGAAAAACATTATGTTTCTGATGGTACATGCTTCTAATGATCTTTTTTCTTTTTTATGTCTGCCTTTTTTGAGTTATTTCTGCTGCTGTGTTACTCCCACATTGTGCCTGTAATTTCCATTTCTGCACTGCAAGTGAAGATATCTTAAATAAATAATAATAATTTACAAAAAAAGATCTAATGTTTCTCACTGTAAGATTATTATATAACAAATATAAGACCGTTAAGTCTATTTCTAGTCTATTTATATCGATTCATTTTGATTCATCTTAGCATTTTAGCGAGTAAATATTTTATATCTTATATAACTTATCCTAAAAGCAAATTCAACTAATATTTCTCTTTATTAGATTGTGTTAAAGCAGATATAAAGGTAATTAAGCCTGTTCTTCAACATATTTACATATTTCAAGCTTGAATTAGTTTTATTCTATTGGCAGATCATTTGACTTCTTTCTACGAATAAACACATCTGTCAACAGAATAAGAGGATTTCAAGCTTTTTCGAGCAACAATATCGACAAATTAGATTAATACTCTAATATTTGTATAAAAGCAACTTAATAAAGAGAAATAGTCGTTGAATTTGCCCAAACTGAAGATATGTTTGCTTGCTGAGATGTCATTTTTGTGGTATGAATTGTGGCACATAGGAGCATCTCTAAACAATTTGATATTTCTTTCTATCTTTCTGCAGGTAGAAGATCTTGTTGTTGTTGTTGTTGTTGTTGTTGATGTTATTGTTGATGATGTTGTTTTAAATCGTGGAATAGTTATTTTCCCGATTCCCATTGCATTTGAACTCGCCTTATTGAGCTGTTCATAGTGTACATATTACCAATATTATTATTGTTTACTACTTTCAGTCTTATTTTTCTATTCGTATTGTTTATAGTTTTTTAGACATTTTTTTTTCAATTCTATTCCTATTTAATGTGTATACTTTCCTATATGTTTTTTTTTTTTTTTTTTTGCGTGTGTGTGTGTGTGTGTAATTGAGCTGCTGTAATGAGGGAATTTCCCCAGTGTGGGATCAGTAAGGTTGATCTGATCTAATCTTATCTTTTGATTTAAAATAAAAAAGCAAACATATGTTGGCTGTTCTATGTAATTAAAATGAAGTGACTGTCGTGTCAATGCGTGTACAAACTTTTGAGCAAAACAATAGCCTTTAAATGAACATGGAATTAGCGTAAGTTTGTAAAATTGTTACATCGTACTTTATTCGGGTTCTTTTTCACACAGATGCCAAGAAGTGTGCAAACGTTTGCGCTCGATTGTTGTTGTTGTTGTTGTTTTTCATGATTCTGCATACCACATTTACACACCGAGGAATGCATTTGTGTGTGAACCAAATGTGTTTAAGCGTTGAAGCAGAGCTGGAAAACATGTCTGTCATCTGGGTCACAGGCAATTGTCAAAACAAACATACCAGGAACAAGTGAGGGACACGGCCACCATGGCCACATCCGCCAGATTTAACACAGCTCCAACCACACAGCATGAACTCTTCAACAGAGAGAGAGAGAGAGAGAGAGAGAGAGAGAGAGAGAGAGAGAGAGAGAGACAGAGAGAGAGAGGGAGAGGGAGAAGGAGTGCAGAGACAGTAAAGAGACA